>NW_027464108.1:0-180000 GCF_050947455.1 Rhinoderma darwinii
GCTACATAACCCTACATATATCTACACGTTATCCAGCGATGATCTGTGGAGAGAGGAGACAGTCGTAGCTACATAACCCTACATATATCTACACGTTATCCAGCGATGATCTGTGGAGAGAGGAGGCAGTCGTAGCTACATAACCCTACATATATCTACACGTTATCCAGCGATGTTCTGTGGAGAGAGGAGACAGTCGCAGATACATAACCCTACATATATCTACACTTTATCCAGCGATGGTCTGTGGAGAGAGGAGACAGTCGCAGATACATAACCCTACATATATCTACACGTTATCCAGCGATGTTCTGTGGAGAGAGGAGGCAGTCGTAGCTACATAACCCTACATATATCTACACGTTATCCAGCGATGTTCTGTGGAGAGAGGAGACAGTCGCAGATACATAACCCTACATATATCTACACGTTATCCAGCGATGGTCTGTGGAGAGAGGAGACAGTCGTAGCTACATAACCCTACATATATCTACACGTTATCCAGGGATGATCTGTGGAGAGAGGAGACAGTCGTAGCTACATAACCCTACATATATCTACACGTTATCCAGGGATGATCTGTGGAGAGAGAAGACCGTCGTAGCTACATAACCCTACATATATCTACACGTTATCCAGGGATGATCTGTGGAGAGAGGAGACAGTCGTAGCTACATAACCCTACATATATCTACATGTTATCCAGCGATGATCTGTGGAGAGAGGAGACAGTCGTAGCTACATAACCCTACATATATCTACATGTTATCCAGCGATGTTCTGTGGAGAGAGGAGACCGTCGTAGCTACATAACCCTACATATATCTACACGTTATCCAGGGATGATCTGTGGAGAGAGGAGACAGTCGTAGCTACATAACCCTACATATATCTACACGTTATCCAGCGATGATCTGTGGAGAGAGGAGACAGTCGTAGCTACATAACCCTACATATATCTACACGTTATCCAGCGATGATCTGTGGAGAGAGGAGACAGTCGTAGCTACATAACCCTACATATATCTACACGTTATCCAGCGATGATCTGTGGAGAGAGGAGACAGTCGTAGCTACATAACCCTACATATATCTACACGTTATCCAGCGATGATCTGTGGAGAGAGGAGACAGGCGTAGCTACATAACCCTACATATATCTACACGTTATCCAGCGATGGTCTGTGGAGAGAGGAGACAGTCGTAGCTACATAACCCTACATATATCTACACGTTATCCAGCGATGATCTGTGGAGAGAGGAGACAGTCGTAGCTACATAACCCTACATATATCTACACGTTATCCAGCGATGTTCTGTGGAGAGAGGAGACCGTCGTAGCTACATAACCCTACATATATCTACACGTTATCCAGGGATGATCTGTGGAGAGAGGAGACAGTCGTAGCTACATAACCCTACATATATCTACATGTTATCCAGCGATGATCTGTGGAGAGAGGAGACAGTCGTAGCTACATAACCCTACATATATCTACATGTTATCCAGCGATGTTCTGTGGAGAGAGGAGACCGTCGTAGCTACATAACCCTACATATATCTACACGTTATCCAGGGATGATCTGTGGAGAGAGGAGACAGTCGTAGCTACATAACCCTACATATATCTACACGTTATCCAGCGATGATCTGTGGAGAGAGGAGACAGTCGTAGCTACATAACCCTACATATATCTACATGTTATCCAGCGATGATCTGTGGAGAGAGGAGACAGTCGTAGCTACATAACCCTACATATATCTACACGTTATCCAGCGATGATCTGTGGAGAGAAGAGACAGTCGTAGCTACATAACCCTGCATATATCTACACGTTATCCAGCGATGGTCTGTGGAGAGAGGAGACAGTCGTAGCTACATAACCCTACATATATCTACATGTTATCCAGCGATGGTCTGTGGAGAGTGGAGACAGTCGTAGCTACATAACCCTACATATATCTACACGTTATCCAGCGATGTTCTGTGGAGAGAGGAGACAGTCGTAGCTACATAACCCTACATATATCTACACGTTATCCAGCGATGATCTGTGGAGAGAGGAGACAGTCGTAGCTACATAACCCTACATATATCTACACGTTATCCAGCGATGGTCTGTGGAGAGAGGAGACAGTCGTAGCTACATAACCCTACATATATCTACACGTTATCCAGCGATGTTCTGTGGAGAGAGGAGACAGTCGTAGCTACATAACCCTACATATATCTACACGTTTTCCAGCGATGATCTGTGGAGAGAGGAGACAGTCGTAGCTACATAACCCTACATATATCTACATGTTATCCAGCGATGATCTGTGGAGAGAGGAGACAGTCGTAGCTACATAACCCTACATATATCTACACGTTATCCAGCGATGGTCTGTGGAGAGAGGAGACAGTCGTAGCTACATAACCCTACATATATCTACACGTTATCCAGGGATGATCTGTGGAGAGAGGAGACAGTAGTAGCTACATAACCCTACATATATCTACACGTTATCCAGCGATGGTCTGTGGAGAGAGGAGACAGTCGTAGCTACATAACCCTACATATATCTACACGTTATCCAGCGATGATCTGTGGAGAGAGGAGACAGTCGTAGCTACATAACCCTACATATATCTACACGTTATCCAGCGATGATCTGTGGAGAGAGGAGACAGTCGTAGCTACGTAACCCTACATATATCTACACGTTATCCAGCGATGGTCTGTGGAGAGAGGAGACAGTCGTAGCTACATAACCCTACATATATCTACACGTTATCCAGCGATGTTCTGTGGAGAGAGGAGACAGTCGTAGCTACATAACCCTACATATATCTACATGTTTTCCAGCGATGATCTGTGGAGAGAGGAGACAGTCGTAGCTACATAACCCTACATATATCTACATGTTATCCAGCGATTATCTGTGGAGAGAGGAGACAGTCGTAGCTACATAACCCTACATATATCTACACGTTATCCAGCGATCATCTGTGGAGAGAGGAGACAGTCGTAGCTACATAACCCTACATATATCTACACGTTATCCAGCGATGATCTGTGGAGAGAGGAGAGAGTCGTAGCTACATAACCCTACATATATCTACACGTTATCCAGCGATGGTCTGTGGAGAGAGGAGACAGTCGTAGCTACATAACCCTACATATATCTACACGTTATCCAGCGATGGTCTGTGGAGAGAGGAGACAGTCGTAGCTACATAACCCTACATATATCTACACGTTATCCAGCGATGGTCTGTGGAGAGAGGAGACAGTCGTAGCTACATAACCCTACATATATCTACACGTTATCCAGCGATGGTCTGTGGAGAGAGGAGACAGTCGTAGCTACATAACCCTACATATATCTACACGTTATCCAGCGATGGTCTGTGGAGAGAGGAGACAGTCGTAGCTACATAACCCTACATATATCTACACGTTATCCAGCGATCATCTGTGGAGAGAGGAGACAGTCGTAGCTACATAACCCTACATATATCTACACGTTATCCAGCGATCATCTGTGGAGAGAGGAGACAGTCGTAGCTACATAACCCTACATATATCTACACGTTATCCAGCGATGATCTGTGGAGAGAGGAGAGAGTCGTAGCTACATAACCCTACATATATCTACACGTTATCCAGCGATGGTCTGTGGAGAGAGGAGACAGTCGTAGCTACATAACCCTACATATATCTACACGTTATCCAGCGATGATCTGTGGAGAGAGGAGACAGTCGTAGCTACATAACCCTACATATATCTACACGTTATCCAGCGATGATCTGTGGAGAGAGGAGACAGTCGTAGCTACGTAACCCTACATATATCTACACGTTATCCAGGGATGGTCTGTGGAGAGAGGAGACAGTCGTAGCTACATAACCCTACATATATCTACACGTTATCCAGCGATGATCTGTGGAGAGAGGAGACAGTCGTAGCTACATAACCCTACATATATCTACACGTTATCCAGCGATGGTCTGTGGAGAGAGGAGACAGTCGTAGCTACATAACCCTACATATATCTACATGTTATCCAGCGATGGTCTGTGGAGAGAGGAGAGAGTCGTAGCTACATAACCCTACATATATCTACATGTTATCCAGGGATGATCTGTGGAGAGAGGAGACAGTCGTAGCTACATAACCCTACATATATCTACACGTTATCCAGCGATGGTCTGTGGAGAGTGGAGACAGTCGTAGCTACATAACCCTACATATATCTACACGTTATCCAGCGATGGTCTGTGGAGAGAGGAGACAGTCGTAGCTACATAACCCTACATATATCTACATGTTTTCCAGCGATGATCTGTGGAGAGAGGAGACAGTCGTAGCTACATAACCCTACATATATCTACACGTTATCCAGCGATGATCTGTGGAGAGAGGAGACAGTCGTAGCTACATAACCCTACATATATCTACATGTTATCCAGCGATGATCTGTGGAGAGAGGAGACAGTCGTAGCTACATAACCCTACATATATCTACATGTTATCCAGCGATGTTCTGTGGAGAGAGGAGACCGTCGTAGCTACATAACCCTACATATATCTACACGTTATCCAGGGATGATCTGTGGAGAGAGGAGACAGTCGTAGCTACATAACCCTACATATATCTACACGTTATCCAGCGATGATCTGTGGAGAGAGGAGACAGTCGTAGCTACATAACCCTACATATATCTACACGTTATCCAGCGATGATCTGTGGAGAGAGGAGACAGTCGTAGCTACATAACCCTACATATATCTACACGTTATCCAGCGATGATCTGTGGAGAGAGGAGACAGTCGTAGCTACATAACCCTACATATATCTACACGTTATCCAGCGATGATCTGTGGAGAGAGGAGACAGGCGTAGCTACATAACCCTACATATATCTACACGTTATCCAGCGATGGTCTGTGGAGAGAGGAGACAGTCGTAGCTACATAACCCTACATATATCTACACGTTATCCAGCGATGATCTGTGGAGAGAGGAGACAGTCGTAGCTACATAACCCTACATATATCTACACGTTATCCAGCGATGTTCTGTGGAGAGAGGAGACCGTCGTAGCTACATAACCCTACATATATCTACACGTTATCCAGGGATGATCTGTGGAGAGAGGAGACAGTCGTAGCTACATAACCCTACATATATCTACATGTTATCCAGCGATGATCTGTGGAGAGAGGAGACAGTCGTAGCTACATAACCCTACATATATCTACATGTTATCCAGCGATGTTCTGTGGAGAGAGGAGACCGTCGTAGCTACATAACCCTACATATATCTACACGTTATCCAGGGATGATCTGTGGAGAGAGGAGACAGTCGTAGCTACATAACCCTACATATATCTACACGTTATCCAGCGATGATCTGTGGAGAGAGGAGACAGTCGTAGCTACATAACCCTACATATATCTACATGTTATCCAGCGATGATCTGTGGAGAGAGGAGACAGTCGTAGCTACATAACCCTACATATATCTACACGTTATCCAGCGATGATCTGTGGAGAGAAGAGACAGTCGTAGCTACATAACCCTGCATATATCTACACGTTATCCAGCGATGGTCTGTGGAGAGAGGAGACAGTCGTAGCTACATAACCCTACATATATCTACATGTTATCCAGCGATGGTCTGTGGAGAGTGGAGACAGTCGTAGCTACATAACCCTACATATATCTACACGTTATCCAGCGATGTTCTGTGGAGAGAGGAGACAGTCGTAGCTACATAACCCTACATATATCTACACGTTATCCAGCGATGATCTGTGGAGAGAGGAGACAGTCGTAGCTACATAACCCTACATATATCTACACGTTATCCAGCGATGGTCTGTGGAGAGAGGAGACAGTCGTAGCTACATAACCCTACATATATCTACACGTTATCCAGCGATGTTCTGTGGAGAGAGGAGACAGTCGTAGCTACATAACCCTACATATATCTACACGTTTTCCAGCGATGATCTGTGGAGAGAGGAGACAGTCGTAGCTACATAACCCTACATATATCTACATGTTATCCAGCGATGATCTGTGGAGAGAGGAGACAGTCGTAGCTACATAACCCTACATATATCTACACGTTATCCAGCGATGGTCTGTGGAGAGAGGAGACAGTCGTAGCTACATAACCCTACATATATCTACACGTTATCCAGGGATGATCTGTGGAGAGAGGAGACAGTAGTAGCTACATAACCCTACATATATCTACACGTTATCCAGCGATGGTCTGTGGAGAGAGGAGACAGTCGTAGCTACATAACCCTACATATATCTACACGTTATCCAGCGATGATCTGTGGAGAGAGGAGACAGTCGTAGCTACATAACCCTACATATATCTACACGTTATCCAGCGATGATCTGTGGAGAGAGGAGACAGTCGTAGCTACGTAACCCTACATATATCTACACGTTATCCAGCGATGGTCTGTGGAGAGAGGAGACAGTCGTAGCTACATAACCCTACATATATCTACACGTTATCCAGCGATGTTCTGTGGAGAGAGGAGACAGTCGTAGCTACATAACCCTACATATATCTACATGTTTTCCAGCGATGATCTGTGGAGAGAGGAGACAGTCGTAGCTACATAACCCTACATATATCTACATGTTATCCAGCGATTATCTGTGGAGAGAGGAGACAGTCGTAGCTACATAACCCTACATATATCTACACGTTATCCAGCGATCATCTGTGGAGAGAGGAGACAGTCGTAGCTACATAACCCTACATATATCTACACGTTATCCAGCGATGATCTGTGGAGAGAGGAGAGAGTCGTAGCTACATAACCCTACATATATCTACACGTTATCCAGCGATGGTCTGTGGAGAGAGGAGACAGTCGTAGCTACATAACCCTACATATATCTACACGTTATCCAGCGATGGTCTGTGGAGAGAGGAGACAGTCGTAGCTACATAACCCTACATATATCTACACGTTATCCAGCGATGGTCTGTGGAGAGAGGAGACAGTCGTAGCTACATAACCCTACATATATCTACACGTTATCCAGCGATGGTCTGTGGAGAGAGGAGACAGTCGTAGCTACATAACCCTACATATATCTACACGTTATCCAGCGATGGTCTGTGGAGAGAGGAGACAGTCGTAGCTACATAACCCTACATATATCTACACGTTATCCAGCGATCATCTGTGGAGAGAGGAGACAGTCGTAGCTACATAACCCTACATATATCTACACGTTATCCAGCGATCATCTGTGGAGAGAGGAGACAGTCGTAGCTACATAACCCTACATATATCTACACGTTATCCAGCGATGATCTGTGGAGAGAGGAGAGAGTCGTAGCTACATAACCCTACATATATCTACACGTTATCCAGCGATGGTCTGTGGAGAGAGGAGACAGTCGTAGCTACATAACCCTACATATATCTACACGTTATCCAGCGATGATCTGTGGAGAGAGGAGACAGTCGTAGCTACATAACCCTACATATATCTACACGTTATCCAGCGATGATCTGTGGAGAGAGGAGACAGTCGTAGCTACGTAACCCTACATATATCTACACGTTATCCAGGGATGGTCTGTGGAGAGAGGAGACAGTCGTAGCTACATAACCCTACATATATCTACACGTTATCCAGCGATGATCTGTGGAGAGAGGAGACAGTCGTAGCTACATAACCCTACATATATCTACACGTTATCCAGCGATGGTCTGTGGAGAGAGGAGACAGTCGTAGCTACATAACCCTACATATATCTACATGTTATCCAGCGATGGTCTGTGGAGAGAGGAGAGAGTCGTAGCTACATAACCCTACATATATCTACATGTTATCCAGGGATGATCTGTGGAGAGAGGAGACAGTCGTAGCTACATAACCCTACATATATCTACACGTTATCCAGCGATGGTCTGTGGAGAGTGGAGACAGTCGTAGCTACATAACCCTACATATATCTACACGTTATCCAGCGATGGTCTGTGGAGAGAGGAGACAGTCGTAGCTACATAACCCTACATATATCTACATGTTTTCCAGCGATGATCTGTGGAGAGAGGAGACAGTCGTAGCTACATAACCCTACATATATCTACACGTTATCCAGCGATGATCTGTGGAGAGAGGAGACAGTCGTAGCTACATAACCCTACATATATCTACATGTTATCCAGCGATGATCTGTGGAGAGAGGAGACAGTCGTAGCTACATAACCCTACATATATCTACATGTTATCCAGCGATGGTCTGTGGAGAGAGGAGACAGTCGTAGCTACATAACCCTACATATATCTACACGTTATCCAGCGATGTTCTGTGGAGAGAGGAGACAGTCGTAGCTACATAACCCTACATATATCTACACGTTATCCAGCGATGGTCTGTGGAGAGAGGAGACAGTCGTAGCTACATAACCCTACATATATCTACACGTTATCCAGCGATGATCTGTGGAGAGAGGAGACAGTTGTAGCTACATAACCCTACATATATCTACACGTTATCCAGCGATGATCTGTGGAGAGAGGAGACAGTTGTAGCTACATAACCCTACATATATCTACACGTTATCCAGCGATGATCTGTGGAGAGAGGAGACAGTCGTAGCTACATAACCCTACATATATCTACACGTTATCCAGCGATGATCTGTGGAGAGAGGAGACAGTCGTAGCTACATAACCCTACATATATCTACACGTTATCCAGCGATGTTCTGTGGAGAGAGGAGACAGTCGTAGCTACATAACCCTACATATATCTACATGTTATCCAGCGATGGTCTGTGGAGAGAGGAGACAGTCGTAGCTACATAACCCTACTTATATCTACACGTTATCCAGTGATGGTCTGTGGAGAGAGGAGACAGTCGTAGCTACATAACCCTACATATATCTACACGTTATCCAGGGATGATCTGTGGAGAGAGGAGACAGTCGTAGCTACATAACCCTACATATATCTACACGTTATCCAGCGATGGTCTGTGGAGAGAGGAGACAGTCGTAGCTACATAACCCTACATATATCTACACGTTATCCAGCGATGATCTGTGGAGAGAGGAGACAGTCGTAGCTACATAACCCTACATATATCTACACGTTATCCAGCGATGATCTGTGGAGAGAGGAGACAGTCGTAGCTACATAACCCTACATATATCTACATGTTATCCAGCGATGGTCTGTGGAGAGAGGAGACAGTCGTAGCTACATAACCCTACATATATCTACACGTTATCCAGCGATGGTCTGTGGAGAGAGGAGACAGTCGTAGCTACATAACCCTACATATATCTACACGTTATCCAGCGAGTATCTGTGGAGAGAGGAGACAGTCGTAGCTACATAACCCTACATAACCCTACATATATCTACACGTTATCCAGCGATGTTCTGTGGAGAGAGGAGACAGGCGTAGCTACATAACCCTACATATATCTACACGTTATCCAGCGATGATCTGTGGAGAGAGGAGACAGGCGTAGCTACATAACCCTACATATATCTACACGTTATCCAGCGATGATCTGTGGAGAGAGGAGACAGGCGTAGCTACATAACCCTACATATATCTACACGTTATCCAGCGATGATCTGTGGAGAGAGGAGAGAGTCGTAGCTACATAACCCTACATATATCTACACGTTATCCAGCGATGGTCTGTGGAGAGAGGAGACAGTCGTAGCTACATAACCCTACATATATCTACACGTTATCCAGCGATGATCTGTGGAGAGAGGAGACAGTCGTAGCTACATAACCCTACATATATCTACACGTTATCCAGCGATGATCTGTGGAGAGAGGAGAGAGTCGTAGCTACATAACCCTACATATATCTACACGTTATCCAGCGATGGTCTGTGGAGAGAGGAGACAGTCGTAGCTACATAACCCTACATATATCTACACGTTATCCAGCGATGATCTGTGGAGAGAGGAGACAGTCGTAGCTACATAACCCTACATATATCTACATGTTATCCAGCGATGGTCTGTGGAGAGAGGAGAGAGTCGTAGCTACATAACCCTACATATATCTACACGTTATCCAGGGATGATCTGTGGAGAGAGGAGACAGTCGTAGCTACATAACCCTACATATATCTACACGTTATCCAGCGATGATCTGTGGAGAGAGGAGACAGTCGTAGCTACATAACCCTACATATATCTACACGTTATCCAGCGATGGTCTGTGGAGAGAGGAGACAGTCGTAGCTACATAACCCTACATATATCTACACGTTATCCAGCAATGATCTGTGGAGAGAGGAGACAGTGGTAGCTACATAACCCTACATATATCTACATGTTATCCAGCGATGGTCTGTGGAGAGAGGAGACAGTCGCAGATACATAACCCTACATATATCTACACGTTATCCAGCGATGATCTGTGGAGAGAGGAGACAGTCGTAGCTACATAACCCTACATATATCTACACGTTATCCAGCGATGTTCTGTGGAGAGAGGAGACAGTCGTAGCTACATAACCCTACTTATATCTACACGTTATCCAGCGATGATCTGTGGAGAGAGGAGACAGTCGTAGCTACATAACCCTACATATATCTACACGTTATCCAGCGATGATCTGTGGAGAGAGGAGACAGTCGTAGCTACATAACCCTACATATATCTACACGTTATCCAGCGATGTTCTGTGGAGAGAGGAGACAGTCGTAGCTACATAACCCTACATATATCTACATGTTTTCCAGCGATGATCTGTGGAGAGAGGAGACAGTCGTAGCTACATAACCCTACATATATCTACACGTTATCCAGAGATGATCTGTGGAGAGAGGAGACAGTCGTAGCTACATAACCCTACATATATCTACACGTTATCCAGGGATGATCTGTGGAGAGAGGAGACAGTCGTAGCTACATAACCCTACATATATCTACACGTTATCCAGCGATGATCTGTGGAGAGAGGAGACAGTCGTAGCTACATAACCCTACATATATCTACACGTTATCCAGCGATGGTCTGTGGAGAGAGGAGACAGTCGTAGCTACATAACCCTACATATATCTACACGTTATCCAGCGATGATCTGTGGAGAGAGGAGACAGTCGTAGCTACATAACCCTACATATATCTACACGTTATCCAGCGATGATCTGTGGAGAGAGGAGACAGTCGTAGCTACATAACCCTACATATATCTACACGTTATCCAGCGATGATCTGTGGAGAGAGAAGACAGTCGTAGCTACATAACCCTACATATATCTACACGTTATCCAGCGATGATCTGTGGAGAGAGAAGACAGTCGTAGCTACATAACCCTACATATATCTACACGTTATCCAGGGATGATCTGTGGAGAGAGGAGACAGTCGTAGCTACATAACCCTACATATATCTACACGTTATCCAGCGATGATCTGTGGAGAGAGGAGAGAGTCGTAGCTACATAACCCTACATATATCTACACGTTATCCAGCGATGATCTGTGGAGAGAGGAGACAGTCGTAGCTACATAACCCTACATATATCTACACGTTATCCAGCGATGGTCTGTGGAGAGAGGAGACAGTCGTAGCTACATAACCCTACATATATCTACACGTTATCCAGCGATGTTCTGTGGAGAGAGGAGACAGTCGTAGCTACATAACCTTACATATATCTACACGTTATCCAGCGATGGTCTGTGGAGAGAAGAGACAGTCGTAGCTACATAACCCTACATATATCTACACGTTATCCAGCGATGATCTGTGGAGAGAGGAGACAGTCGTAGCTACATAACCCTACATATATCTACATGTTATCCAGCGATGATCTGTGGAGAGAGGAGACAGTCGTAGCTACATAACCCTACATATATCTACACGTTATCCAGCGATGATCTGTGGAGAGAGGAGACAGTCGTAGCTACATAACCCTACATATATCTACATGTTATCCAGCGATGGTCTGTGGAGAGAGGAGACAGTCGTAGCTACATAACCCTACATATATCTACATGTTATCCAGCGATGATCTGTGGAGAGAGGAGACAGTCGTAGCTACATAACCCTACATATATCTACACGTTATCCAGTGATGATCTGTGGAGAGAGGAGACAGTCGTAGCTACATAACCCTACATATATCTACACGTTATCCAGCGATGTTCTGTGGAGAGAGGAGACAGTCGTAGCTACATAACCCTACATATATCTACACGTTATCCAGCGATGATCTGTGGAGAGAGGAGACAGTCGTAGCTACATAACCCTACATATATCTACACGTTATCCAGTGATGATCTGTGGAGAGAGGAGACAGTCGTAGCTACATAACCCTACATATATCTACACGTTATCCAGCGATGTTCTGTGGAGAGAGGAGACAGTCGTAGCTACATAACCCTACATATATCTACACGTTATCCAGCGATGGTCTGTGGAGAGAGGAGACAGTCGTAGCTACATAACCCTACATATATCTACACGTTATCCAGCGATGATCTGTGGAGAGAGGAGACAGTCGTAGCTACATAACCCTACATATATCTACACGTTATCCAGCGATGATCTGTGGAGAGAGGAGACAGTCGTAGCTACATAACCCTACATATATCTACACGTTATCCAGCGATGTTCTGTGGAGAGAGGAGACCGTCGTAGCTACATAACCCTACATATATCTACACGTTATCCAGCGATGATCTGTGGAGAGAGGAGACAGTCGTAGCTACATAACCCTACATATATCTACATGTTATCCAGCGATGGTCTGTGGAGAGAGGAGACAGTCGTAGCTACATAACCCTACATATATCTACACGTTATCCAGCGATGATCTGTGGAGAGAGGAGACAGTCGTAGCTACATAACCCTACATATATCTACACGTTATCCAGCGATGTTCTGTGGAGAGAGGAGACAGTCGTAGCTACATAACCCTACATATATCTACATGTTATCCAGCGATGATCTGTGGAGAGAGGAGACAGTCGTAGCTACATAACCCTACATATATCTACATGTTATCCAGCGATGGTCTGTGGAGAGAGGAGACAGTCGTAGCTACATAACCCTACATATATCTACATGTTATCCAGCGATGATCTGTGGAGAGAGGAGACAGTCGTAGCTACATAACCCTACATATATCTACACGTTATCCAGCGATGTTCTGTGGAGAGAGGAGACAGTCGTAGCTACATAACCCTACATATATCTACACGTTATCCAGCGATGATCTGTGGAGAGAGGAGACAGTCGTAGCTACATAACCCTACATATATCTACATGTTATCCAGCGATGATCTGTGGAGAGAGGAGACAGTCGTAGCTACATAACCCTACATATATCTACACGTTATCCAGCGATGTTCTGTGGAGAGAGGAGACAGTCGTAGCTACATAACCCTACATATATCTACACGTTATCCAGCGATGATCTGTGGAGAGAGGAGACAGTCGTAGCTACATAACCCTACATATATCTACACGTTATCCAGCGATGGTCTGTGGAGAGAGGAGACAGTCGTAGCTACATAACCCTACATATATCTACACGTTATCCAGCGATGATCTGTGGAGAGAGGAGACAGTCGTAGCTACATAACCCTACATATATCTACACGTTATCCAGCGATGGTCTGTGGAGAGAGGAGACAGTCGTAGCTACATAACCCTACATATATCTACACGTTATCCAGGGATGGTCTGTGGAGAGAGGAGACAGTCGTAGCTACATAACCCTACATATATCTACACGTTATCCAGCGATGTTCTGTGGAGAGAGGAGACAGTCGTAGCTACATAACCCTACATATATCTACACGTTATCCAGGGATGATCTGTGGAGAGAGGAGACAGTCGTAGCTACATAACCCTACATATATCTACACGTTATCCAGCGATGATCTGTGGAGAGAGGAGACAGTCGTAGCTACATAACCCTACATATATCTACACGTTATCCAGCGATGATCTGTGGAGAGAGGAGACAGTCGTAGCTACATAACCCTACATATATCTACACGTTATCCAGCGATGATCTGTGGAGAGAGGAGACAGTCGTAGCTACATAACCCTACATATATCTACACGTTATCCAGCGATGATCTGTGGAGAGAGGAGACAGTCGTAGCTACATAACCCTACATATATCTACACGTTATCCAGGGATGATCTGTGGAGAGAGGAGACAGTCGTAGCTACATAACCCTACTTATATCTACACGTTATCCAGCGATGATCTGTGGAGAGAGGAGACAGTCGTAGCTACATAACCCTACATATATCTACACGTTATCCAGCGATGATCTGTGGAGAGAGGAGACAGTCGTAGCTACATAACCCTACATATATCCACACGTTATCCAGCGATGGTCTGTGGAGAGAGGAGACAGTCGTAGCTACATAACCCTACATATATCTACACGTTATCCAGGGATGATCTGTGGAGAGAGGAGACAGTCGTAGCTACATAACCCTACATATATCTACACGTTATCCAGCGATGATCTGTGGAGAGAGGAGACAGTCGTAGCTACATAACCCTACATATATCTACACGTTATCCAGCGATGATCTGTGGAGAGAGGAGACAGTCGTAGCTACATAACCCTACATATATCTACACGTTATCCAGCGATGATCTGTGGAGAGAGGAGACAGTCGTAGCTACATAACCCTACATATATCTACACGTTATCCAGGGATGATCTGTGGAGAGAGGAGACAGTCGTAGCTACATAACCCTACTTATATCTACACGTTATCCAGCGATGATCTGTGGAGAGAGGAGACAGTCGTAGCTACATAACCCTACATATATCTACACGTTATCCAGCGATGATCTGTGGAGAGAGGAGACAGTCGTAGCTACATAACCCTACATATATCCACACGTTATCCAGCGATGGTCTGTGGAGAGAGGAGACAGTCGTAGCTACATAACCCTACATATATCTACACGTTATCCAGGGATGATCTGTGGAGAGAGGAGACAGTCGTAGCTACATAACCCTACATATATCTACACGTTATCCAGCGATGATCTGTGGAGAGAGGAGACAGTCGTAGCTACATAACCCTACATATATCCACACGTTATCCAGCGATGGTCTGTGGAGAGAGGAGACAGTCGTAGCTACATAACCCTACATATATCTACACGTTATCCAGGGATGATCTGTGGAGAGAGGAGACAGTCGTAGCTACATAACCCTACATATATCTACACGTTATCCAGCGATGATCTGTGGAGAGAGGAGACAGTCGTAGCTACATAACCCTACATATATCTACACGTTATCCAGCGATGTTCTGTGGAGAGAGGAGACAGTCGTAGCTACATAACCTTACATATATCTACACGTTATCCAGCGATGGTCTGTGGAGAGAAGAGACAGTCGTAGCTACATAACCCTACATATATCTACACGTTATCCAGCGATGATCTGTGGAGAGAGGAGACAGTCGTAGCTACATAACCCTACATATATCTACACATTATCCAGCGATGTTCTGTGGAGAGAGGAGACAGTCGTAGCTACATAACCCTACATATATCTACACGTTATCCAGCGATGTTCTGTGGAGAGAGGAGACAGTCGTAGCTACATAACCCTACATATATCTACACGTTATCCAGCGATGGTCTGTGGAGAGAGGAGACAGTCGTAGCTACATAACCCTACATATATCTACATGTTATACAGCGATGGTCTGTGGAGAGAGGAGACAGTCGTAGCTACATAACCCTACATATATCTACACGTTATCCAGCGATGGTCTGTGGAGAGAGGAGACAGTCGTAGCTACATAACCCTACATATATCTACACGTTATCCAGCGATGGTCTGTGGACAGAGGAGACAGTCGTAGCTACATAACCCTACATATATCTACACGTTATCCAGCGAGTATCTGTGGAGAGAGGAGACAGTCGTAGCTACATAACCCTACATATATCTACACGTTATCCAGCGATGATCTGTGGAGAGAGGAGACAGTCGTAGCTACATAACCCTACATATATCTACATGTTATCCAGCGATGTTCTGTGGAGAGAGGAGACAGTCGTAGCTAGATAACCCTACATATATCTACACGTTATCCAGCGATGATCTGTGGAGAGAGGAGACAGTCGTAGCTACATAACCCTACAGATATCTACACGTTATCCAGCGATGATCTGTGGAGAGAGGAGACAGTCGTAGCTACATAACCCTACATATATCTACATGTTATCCAGCGATGTTCTGTGGAGAGAGGAGACAGTCGTAGCTACATAACCCTACATATATCTACACGTTATCCAGCGATGATCTGTGGAGAGAGGAGACAGTCGTAGCTACATAACCCTACAGATATCTACACGTTATCCAGCGATGATCTGTGGAGAGAGGAGACAGTCGTAGCTACATAACCCTACATATATCTACACGTTATCCAGCGATGATCTGTGGAGAGAGGAGACAGTCGTAGCTACATAACCCTACATATATCTACACGTTATCCAGCGATGGTCTGTGGAGAGAGGAGACAGTCGTAGCTACATAACCCTACATATATCTACATGTTATCCAGCGATGGTCTGTGGAGAGAGGAGACAGTCGTAGCTAGATAACCCTACATATATCTACACGTTATCCAGCGATGATCTGTGGAGAGAGGAGACAGTCGTAGCTACATAACCCTACATATATCTACATGTTATCCAGCGATGGTCTGTGGAGAGAGGAGACAGTCGTAGCTACATAACCCTACATATATCTACACGTTATCCAGCGATGATCTGTGGAGAGAGGAGACAGTCGTAGCTACATAACCCTACATATATCTACAAGTTATCCAGCGATGATCTGTGGAGAGAGGAGACAGTCGTAGCTACATAACCCTACATATATCTACACGTTATCCAGCGATGATCTGTGGAGAGAGGAGACAGTCGTAGCTACATAACCCTACATATATCTACAAGTTATCCAGCGATGATCTGTGGAGAGAGGAGACAGTCGTATCTACATAACCCTACTTATATCTACACGTTATCCAGCGATGGTCTGTGGAGAGAGGAGACAGTCGTAGCTACATAACCCTACATATATCTACACGTTATCCAGCGATGGTCTGTGGAGAGAGGAGACAGTCGTAGCTACATAACCCTACATATATCTACACGTTATCCAGCGATGATCTGTGGAGAGAGGAGACAGTCGTAGCTACATAACCCTACATATATCTACACATTATCCAGCGATGTTCTGTGGAGAGAGGAGACAGTCGTAGCTACATAACCCTACATATATCTACATGTTATACAGCGATGGTCTGTGGAGAGAAGAGACAGTCGTAGCTACATAACCCTACATATATCTACACGTTATCCAGCGATGATCTGTGCAGAGAGGAGACAGTCGTAGCTACATAACCCTACATATATCTACACGTTATCCAGCGATGGTCTGTGGAGAGAGGAGACAGTCGTAGCTACATAACCCTACATATATCTACATGTTATCCAGCGATGTTCTGTGGAGAGAGGAGACAGTCGTAGCTAGATAACCCTACATATATCTACACGTTATCCAGCGATGGTCTGTGGAGAGAGGAGACAGTCGTAGCTACATAACCCTACATATATCTACATGTTATCCAGCGATGGTCTGTGGAGAGAGGAGACAGTCGTAGCTACATAACCCTACATATATCTACAAGTTATCCAGCGATGATCTGTGGAGAGAGGAGAGAGTCGTAGCTACATAACCCTACATATATCTACACGTTATCCAGCGATGATCTGTAGAGAGAGGAGACAGTCGTAGCTACATAACCCTACATATATCTACACGTTATCCAGCGATGGTCTGTGGAGAGAGGAGACAGTCGTAGCTACATAACCCTACATATATCTACATGTTATCCAGCGATGGTCTGTGGAGAGAGGAGACAGTCGTATCTACATAACCCTACTTATATCTACACGTTATCCAGCGATGGTCTGTGGAGAGAGGAGACAGTCGTAGCTACATAACCCTACATATATCTACACGTTATCCAGCGATGTTCTGTGGAGAGAGGAGACAGTCGTAGCTACATAACCCTACATATATCTACACGTTATCCAGCGATGGTCTGTGGAGAGAGGAGACAGTCGTAGCTACATAACCCTACATATATCTACACGTTATCCAGCGATGATCTGTGGAGAGAGGAGACAGTCGTAGCTACATAACCCTACATATATCTACACGTTATCCAGCTATGATCTGTGGAGAGAGGAGACAGTCGTATCTACATAACCCTACATATATCTACACGTTATCCAGCGATGATCTGTGGAGAGAGGAGACAGTCGTAGCTACATAACCCTACATATATCTACACGTTATCCAGCGATGTTCTGTGGAGAGAGGAGACAGTCGTATCTACATAACCCTACATATATCTACACGTTATCCAGCGATGATCTGTGGAGAGAGGAGACAGTCGTATCTACATAACCCTACATATATCTACACGTTATCCAGCGATGGTCTGTGGAGAGAGGAGACAGTCGTAGCTACATAACCCTACATATATCTACACGTTATCCAGCGATGTTCTGTGGAGAGAGGAGACAGTCGTAGCTACATAACCCTACATATATCTACACGTTATCCAGCGATGATCTGTGGAGAGAGGAGACAGGCGTAGCTACATAACCCTACATATATCTACACGTTATCCAGCGATGATCTGTGGAGAGAGGAGACAGTCGTAGCTACATAACCCTACATATATCTACACGTTATCCAGCGATGTTCTGTGGAGAGAGGAGACAGTCGTAGCTACATAACCCTACATATATCTACACGTTATCCAGCGATGGTCTGTGGAGAGAGGAGACAGTCGTAGCTACATAACCCTACATATATCTACACGTTATCCAGCGATGTTCTGTGGAGAGAGGAGACAGTCGTAGCTACATAACCCTACATATATCTACACGTTATCCAGCGATGATCTGTGGAGAGAGGAGACAGGCGTAGCTACATAACCCTACATATATCTACACGTTATCCAGCGATGATCTGTGGAGAGAGGAGACAGGCGTAGCTACATAACCCTACATATATCTACACGCTATCCAGCGATGGTCTGTGGAGAGAGGAGACAGTCGTAGCTACATAACCCTACATATATCTACACGTTATCCAGCGATGATCTGTGGAGAGAGGAGACAGTCGTAGCTACATAACCCTACATATATCTACACGTTATCCAGCGATGATCTGTGGAGAGAGAAGACAGTCGTAGCTACATAACCCTACATATATCTACACGTTATCCAGCGATGTTCTGTGGAGAGAGGAGACAGTCGTAGCTACATAACCCTACATATATCTACACGTTATCCAGCGATGATCTGTGGAGAGAGGAGACAGTCGTATCTACATAACCCTACATATATCTACACGTTATCCAGGGATGATCTGTGGAGAGAGGAGACAGTCGTAGCTACATAACCCTACATATATCTACACGTTATCCAGCGATGTTCTGTGGAGAGAGGAGACAGTCGTAGCTACATAACCCTACATATATCTACACGTTATCCAGCGATGATCTGTGGAGAGAGGAGACAGTCGTAGCTACATAACCCTACATATATCTACACGTTATCCAGGGATGATCTGTGGAGAGAGGAGACAGTCGTAGCTACATAACCCTACATATATCTACATGTTATCCAGCGATGATCTGTGGAGAGAGGAGACAGTCGTAGCTACATAACCCTACATATATCTACACGTTATCCAGGGATGATCTGTGGAGAGAGGAGACAGTCGTAGCTACATAACCCTACATATATCTACACGTTATCCAGCGATGATCTGTGGAGAGAGGAGACAGTCGTAGCTACATAACCCTACATATATCTACACGTTATCCAGCGATGGTCTGTGGAGAGAGGAGACAGTCGTAGCTACATAACCCTACATATATCTACACGTTATCCAGCGATGATCTGTGGAGAGAGGAGACAGTCGTAGCTACATAACCCTACATATATCTACACGTTATCCAGCGATGATCTGTGGAGAGGAGACAGTCGTAGCTACATAACCCTACATATATCTACACGTTATCCAGCGATGATCTGTGGAGAGAGGAGACAGTCGTAGCTACGTAACCCTACATATATCTACACGTTATCCAGCGATGGTCTGTGGAGAGAGGAGACAGTCGTAGCTACATAACCCTACATATATCTACATGTTATCCAGCGATGATCTGTGGAGAGAGGAGACAGTCGTAGCTACATAACCCTACATATATCTACATGTTATCCAGCGATGTTCTGTGGAGAGAGGAGACAGTCGTAGCTACATAACCCTACATATATCTACACGTTATCCAGGGATGATCTGTGGAGAGAGGAGACAGTCGTAGCTACATAACCCTACATATATCTACACGTTATCCAGCGATGTTCTGTGGAGAGAGGAGACAGTCGTAGCTACATAACCCTACATATATCTACACGTTATCCAGCGATGGTCTGTGGAGAGAGGAGACAGTCGTAGCTACATAACCCTACATATATCTACACGTTATCCAGCGATGGTCTGTGGAGAGAGGAGACAATCGTAGCTACATAACCCTACATATATCTACACGTTATCCAGCGATGATCTGTGGAGAGAGGAGAGAGTCGTAGCTACATAACCCTACATATATCTACATGTTATCCAGCGATGATCTGTGGAGAGAGGAGACAGTCGTAGCTACATAACCCTACATATATCTACATGTTATCCAGCGATGATCTGTGGAGAGAGGAGACAGTCGTAGCTACATAACCCTACATATATCTACACGATATCCAGCGATGATCTGTGGAGAGAGGAGACAGTCGTAGCTACATAACCCTACATATATCTACACGTTATCCAGCGATGATCTGTGGAGAGAGGAGGCAGTCGTAGCTACATAACCCTACATATATCTACACGTTATCCAGCGATGTTCTGTGGAGAGAGGAGACAGTCGCAGATACATAACCCTACATATATCTACACGTTATCCAGCGATGGTCTGTGGAGAGAGGAGACAGTCGCAGATACATAACCCTACATATATCTACACGTTATCCAGCGATGTTCTGTGGAGAGAGGAGGCAGTCGCAGATACATAACCCTACATATATCTACATGTTATCCAGCGATGTTCTGTGGAGAGAAGAGACAGTCGTAGCTACATAACCCTACATATATCTACATGTTATCCAGCGATGGTCTGTGGAGAGAGGAGACAGTCGCAGATACATAACCCTACATATATCTACACGTTATCCAGCGATGTTCTGTGGAGAGAGGAGACAGTCGTAGCTACATAACCCTACATATATCTACACGTTATCCAGCGATGGTCTGTGGAGAGAAGAGACAGTCGTAGCTACATAACCCTACATATATCTACACGTTATCCAGCGATGATCTGTGGAGAGAGGAGACAGTCGTAGCTACATAACCCTACATATATCTACATGTTATCCAGCGATGATCTGTGGAGAGAGGAGAGAGTCGCAGATACATAACCCTACATATATCTACATGTTATCCAGCGATGGTCTGTGGAGAGAGGAGACAGTCGTAGCTACATAACCCTACATATATCTACACGTTATCCAGCGATGATCTGTGGAGAGAGGAGACAGTCGTAGCTACATAACCCTACATATATCTACACGTTATCCAGGGATGATCTGTGGAGAGAGGAGACAGTCGTAGCTACATAACCCTACATATATCTACACGTTATCCAGGGATGATCTGTGGAGAGAGAAGACCGTCGTAGCTACATAACCCTACATATATCTACACGTTATCCAGGGATGATCTGTGGAGAGAGGAGACAGTCGTAGCTACATAACCCTACATATATCTACATGTTATCCAGCGATGATCTGTGGAGAGAGGAGACAGTCGTAGCTACATAACCCTACATATATCTACATGTTATCCAGCGATGTTCTGTGGAGAGAGGAGACCGTCGTAGCTACATAACCCTACATATATCTACACGTTATCCAGTGATGATCTGTGGAGAGAGGAGACAGTCGTAGCTACATAACCCTACATATATCTACACGTTATCCAGCGATGGTCTGTGGAGAGAGGAGACAGTCGTAGCTACATAACCCTACATATATCTACACGTTATCCAGGGATGATCTGTGGAGAGAGGAGACAGTCGTAGCTACATAACCCTACATATATCTACATGTTATCCAGCGATGATCTGTGGAGAGAGGAGACAGTCGTAGCTACATAACCCTACATATATCTACACGTTATCCAGGGATGATCTGTGGAGAGAGGAGACAGTCGTAGCTACATAACCCTACATATATCTACACGTTATCCAGCGATGATCTGTGGAGAGAGGAGACAGTCGTAGCTACATAACCCTACATATATCTACACGTTATCCAGCGATGATCTGTGGAGAGAGGAGACAGTCGTAGCTACATAACCCTACATATATCTACACGTTATCCAGCGATGATCTGTGGAGAGAGGAGACAGTCGTAGCTACATAACCCTACATATATCTACACGTTATCCAGCGATGATCTGTGGAGAGAGGAGACAGTCGTAGCTACATAACCCTACATATATCTACACGTTATCCCAAGACGTTTCATCCCTCATGGGACTCATCAGGGGATTTCAAAAGAATTGCTAGAAGAATTTAGTGAAGAAAAATATAAAACAATTTTAAGTGGAAAATTTCTGAGGAATTCTAGTAAAAAAGGCAACACTTGAAATGGGTTCCACACAGACGATTGTAGGAAGAGCGTGGCGTCTCCTGTTACCTGGGATGATAATATTCCTCACGAAAAAGCCAACTATAGGAGACCTGATTTTTGGGCCATTTATTAAAGGTTATATTCTGTAGTGTGTGGAGGGACTGGGGGGTGTGGGAAACCAAATATAATATTCCACCGCACTCCTGAAATGCTGTTTTTGTTTTATTTATTTTTTTAGTAAATATTTAATAAAATAGCTTAACTTGAACTCCGTGTTGTGCAGGTCCTCTGTTATTCCTCCTGGAAATATATGAATAAACTGGCAACCAGACACCACCACCCCCCATCAACAAGGTGTGTCTCCACACAGGCCGACTTGTTCTTCTTTGGTACAAGTTGCTGTCATTGCTGTTAGTTCCCACTACATCACCCGTCCTTCTCTAACTCTGCTGTTAAACAGGACTCAAATGTTAGCGATGCCACTCAGAAAAATAATTTCTTCAGGTTTTGTCCTGTTAATGAGGACATTGACCACTATTCCGACTGCAATTCTTTAGACACCCTGAGAGGGTGAGATCATTCTTGGACCCACTAGGACTGAGCGCACAGAAAAAGGCTCATTTTCCTTCAGAGCATCTTGAAGCCACTACTTGGATATTTCTTCATTAGAACATCCTGTCACATCAAGGACTATAACTATGGCCTGTGCCCTTCTTTATTACGTGGCAGTAATACATTTAAAAACCTTTCTTGTCCGGCTGTTTGCCATGTAGTTTAAAAAAAAAAAAAAAAGGTGAAAACTTTGTAGAGGATGGAATTGAGACCTTTTTCTATATTTTTATAAGACTTTTGTATCCCTCGCTGCATAAATTTACTCCATACCTCCCAACCGTCCCAGATTCTGGGCGGTGTCCCGCTGCCCTGAGCGGCCGGGGGTATGTCCCGCTGTCCTGAGCGGCCGGGCGTATTTCCCGCTGTCTTGAGCGGCCTGTGGTATGTCCCGCTGTCCTGAGCGGCCGGGGGTATGTCCCGATGTCAACTATAACTGTGTCCTCAGGACGCAGACAGAGTTGAACCCAATTCTGAAGCAGTCAACCATCAGCTCTCTGCTTCAGAATTCATTCTTTAAGCGCTGTGCTCGGGGGAAGCGCTGAGGTCACTGTCCATATAAAGAGATTGACATCATGAGCTCCTGCTGTTGCGGAATCCCCGGCCAGAGTCGGCAATGGGGATTCCGCTCAAGGAGAAGCCACTGATGTCACTGTCCATATATGGACAGTGACATCAGCGCATCCCTCTAGGAGCGGAATCTCCGGCCTCTGGTCTGGCTGGGGATTCCGCTCCAAGAAGGAGTCCCAATGGCGCTATTTACAGGGGAGGCACTATCGACAAGGGCACTAGCACTAGGGGCAGCTAACTGATCATTATACTGTATAAGGGCCGCTAGGGGGGCATTATACTGCATGGGGGGCATTATGTTGTATGGGGAATTATACTGTATGGGGGCATCTGTGTTGGCTTTATGCTGTATGGGGGCATAAATTGGGCATTATACTGTATGGTGGCAGCTGTGGGGGCATTATACTATGTGGTGGCAGCTATGGGGGCATTATACTGTTTGGGGCAGCTATAGGGGCAGTATATTGTATGGGGGCAGCTATGGGGCATTATAATGTATGGTGGCAGCTATGGTGGAATTATACTGAGTGGGGGCAGCTATGGGTGAGTATACTGTATGGTGGCAGCTATAGGGCATTATACTGTATGGTGCATCTATGGGTCAGCATACTGTATGGTGGCAGCTATGGGGGCACTATACTGTATGGAGGCATCTATGGGTCAGTATACTGTATGGGGCAGCTGTGGAGGCATTATACTGTATGGTGGCAACTAGAGGGGCATTATACCGTGTGGGGGCAGCTATAGGGGCATTATACTGTATGGGGGCATTATACTGCATGGGGCAGCTATGGGGGCATTATACTGTATGGTGGAAGCTATGGGGGTATTATACAGTGTGGACAGGGCCGCCATCAGGAATTTCAGGGCCCCCTACAGCTAAATTTTCTGGGCCCCCCTACCGTGGCACCGCCTGTTAACGGTACTCCGTCCAGCACTATATCATGGTACCCAGGGCCGCCATCAGCGGGGGTATTATGGGTACTGATGTGAGAGGCCCGGCCAAACCTAATTGAAAGGGGGGCCCGGCAACTGCTGCGACTTGCCTTTGGTAGAAAAGAAAAACAAACCCCTGCAATGGGGCTTGTTTTTTTCACCAAAAGAATGTCGTGAGCTGCGGGCCCCCCTTTCAATTAGGTTTGGCCGGGCCTCTCACATCAGTACCCATAATACCCCCCCTGATGGCGGCCCTGGGTAGCATGGGGGTCGTCATGGGGGCCGTCAAACACTGCCGCCCGTGCGACCGATCGCGCGCACCCGCAAACTCCCGCGCATGCCCACCTGCGACCGCCTGGAACCGCGCACCGAATTTTGAGGCAGATTTTGACCTGCCCACACTATCTTGCTGCGTTTTTTGTCCGCGGCGATTGAGGACAGCAGACAAAAAACGCAGGGAAAAATGCATTTTCTACCTCCCATTGATTTCGATGGGAGGTCAGAGGCGGAACCGCGGCAAGAAAGGACGTGCTGCTTTTTCTTTTTGCCGCGACTGGCTCCCATTGATTTCAGATTAATCAATGGGAGGCGGTATTGGAAGTTGTTTGGTGCTGATTCTGACGCAGTGTCCGAGTCAATATCAAGGCCCAAAAACTCTGTGAACTGGGCCTTATTGTTAGGGCTTATTCAGACGAACGTGTAATACGTCCGTGCAATGCGCGTGATTTTCACGCGCCTCGCACGGACCTATGTTACTCTATGGGGCCGTGCGGACTGTCAGTGATTTTCACGCAGAGTGTGTCCGTGTGTCCGCTGCGTAAAACTCACGACATGTCCGATATTTGTGCATTGTTCGCGCATCACGCACCCATTGAAGTCAATGGGTGCGTGAAAATCACGCCCAGCACTTCCGCAGCCGTATAAACTATGAATGAAAACAGAAAAGCACCGCGTGCTACAAACATACAAACAGAGTGTCATAATGATGGCGGCTGCGGGAAAATCACGCAGCCACGCATCATACGCTGCTGCCACACGGAGCTGTTATGGACCTTTTGCATGCGCAAAACACCACGTTTTTGCGCACGCAAAAAGCACACACTCGTGTAAATCCGGCCTTAGGGTAGGAACACACTAGGCATGAACACTGCGGATTTTATGCAACACATTTTATTGTGGAAAATCCGCAGCGTATTACAGTCGCAGCAGAGTGAAAATCACTGACAGTCTGCACGGCCCCATAGAGTAACATAGGTCCGTGCGAGGCACGTGAAAATCATGCGCGTTGCACGGATGTATTACACGTTCGTCTGAATAAGCCCCAACAATAAGGCCCAGTTCACAGAGTTTTTGGCCCTTGATATTGACTCGGACACGGCGTCAGAATCAGCACCAAAAAACTTCCAAAACCGCCTCCCATTGATGTAATCTGAAATCAATGGGAGCCAGTCGCGGAAAAAAGGAAAAGCAGCACGTCCTTTCTTGCCGCGGTTCCGCCTCTGACCTCCCATCTAAATCAATGGGAGGCAGAAAATGCATTTTTCCCTGCGTTTTTTGTCTGCTGTCCTCAATCGCAGCGGGCAAAAAACGCACCAAAAAACGCGGCAAGATAGTGTGTGCAGGTCAAAATCTGACTCAAAATTCTTTAAGGAATTTTGAGGCAGATTTTTTTCGGCCTGCAAAATACTCTGTGTGAACAGGGCCATACAGAAACAGCACTTTGAGACACTTTACTCACCGTGTCAGAAGAGCTGCTGCTCCCACTCCAGTCCTCTTCAGGCGATGTCTTCGGTCCAGATGTCGTCCTTGACCTCCAGGCTCCAGAAAATGGCGGGGATCGTAGAACTCCTGCCGCCGCGCAACAACTAGACTCCTCCCCCTCTCCTTACGCAGCTACGCTCTGGAGAAGGAGGACGAGGCGGAGTCGGACGAGGAGGACGATGAGGAGGCGGAGTCGGACGAGGAGGCGGAGTTGGAGGCGGGCCAGCAGGTAAGTAAACTGTGCGCCGCTGTCCCGGTGTGGCTGTCCTTCCCCGTAGATCGGACTTGTGTTGCGGGCGCACCGCCTCCCTCTCGGCGGCGCGCCTGGTCGTTCGCGCGTGGGCGCGCGCTTGCGGTCATGCGCGCGCGGGTGCGAGCTTGCGGTCATTCGCGCGCGTGCAAGCGGTGTTTCGCGGCGGTGATGAGAGGGGGCCCCGCAGCTCACGGCGGTGTTTGACGAGAGGGGGGTCCGCAGCTCACGACATTGTTTTGGTGAAAAGAACAGGCCCCATTGCAGGGGCCTGTGTTTTTCTACCAAAGGCAAGTCGCGGCAGTTGCCGGACCCCCCTTTCAATTAAGTTTGGCCGTGCCCCTACACTAGTACCCCTAATACCCCCCTGATGGCGGCCCTGTGTAGCGCGAATCACGCGCGTCACCCGGAAGTGCTTCCGTGTGCCGTGCACGATTTGCACGCACCCAATGACTTCAATGGGTGTGTGCTGCGCGAAACACGGGCAAGTATATGACATGTCGTGAGTTTTACACAGCGCACACACGCTGCGTGAAATTCACTGACAGTCTGAACGGCCCCATTCACTAACATAAGTCCGTGCGACGTAATAAGTATCACGGACGTATAACACGTTCGTGTGAATAAGGCCTTATATTGTCATTTGTAGTGAATTTTCAGTGCACAATCCGCACCAAAAATAGGAGGCAAGTAAGTGGCTTATTCAGATGTCCATGTTCGGTCTGTGATATACGGAGCGTGTATCGGCCATATTTCCCGGACCGACCACAGTTCAGGGAGCCGGGTTTCTAGCATCACAGTTATCTATGATCATAGTCCCTCCCTTCCCGTGGGAATACTGTCCCCGGTCCCGTACTGAAAGCATCATTACAGTATGGGACAGTATTCCCGCAGAGAGGCAGGGACTTCCAGAAACACTGATAACTATGATGCTAGGAGTGCGGCTCCATCAAGCTCCGTATGTCACGGACCGAATGCGGCCGTCTGAATAAGGCCTTAGTCTAGTTACACAGTGCGGTGAAATCCCATTTTTTTGCCACAATTTTTGCAAAAAACGTGACTTGACCGCACTGTGAGAATATAGCCTAACAGCACTTTTCATGTTTTGTATCTTTTTTTTATGCAATTTTCGTAATTGCGGCACAAATCACGCGGTTTTGCCGCGATTTTTATATAATCGCGGCAAAACTGCGCCATTTTTGCCGCGATTATGAAAATCGCGGCAAAAAAGCGCTAGGAAAACGAAAAAATACCAAAAAACTTTTTAAACAACTTTATACAATCTACAAATGGGGTCAGGGGGATGGGAATCAGAATGGATAGGGGAACATACTCACCAGCCTGCAGGTCCGGTCGGCAGTGTAGAGGAGCTGGGGGGCGGGATCTCCACACGCAGCTTCAGCACATGCTGCATCTTCCCCTCCAGTGAAGCTACAACAGGTATGCAGGGGCTGCCGCGAGTGTCGCTAGGGGAGTCTCATAGGGGGGTGACGCTAGGGGGGTGCCGCGGGCGTTGCGAGGGGGGCCCGTGAGCGTTGCGAGGGGGGGGCCCGTGAGCGTTGCGAGGGGGGGGGCAAAAGTCCGAAGGGGGGGGGGTGCGACGGCAGCCCGGCGGGCCCCTTTTACTTCATTCATGTGGCCGGGCCCCTGACGGGAGTACCAGTAATACCCCCCTGATGGCGGCCCTGAGTGTGGAGGCAGCTATTTGGTATTATACTGTGTGGAGGCAGCTATGGGGGACATTATACTGTGTGGAGACAGCTATGGGGACAATATACTGTGTGGAGGCAGTTATGGGGCATTATACTGTATGGGGGAAGCTATGGGGGTATTATACTGTGTGGAGGCAGCTATGGGGACATTATACTGTGTGGAGACAGCTATGGGGACATTATACTGTGTGGGGGCAGCTATGGGGACATTATACTGTGTGGAGGCAGCTATGGGGGCATTATACTGTGTGGAGGCAGCTATGGGGACATTATACTGTGTGGAGGCAGCTATGGGGATATTATACTGTGTGGAGACAGCTATGGGGACAATATACTGTGTGGAGGCAGTTATGGGGACATTATACTGTGTGGGGGCAGCTATGGGGACATTATACTGTGTGGGGGCAGCTATGGGGACATTATACTGTGTGGAGACAGCTATGGGGACAATATACTGTGTGGAGGCAGTTATGGGGTATTATACTGTGTGGAGGCAGCTATGGGGGCATTATACTGTGTGCAGGCAGCTATGGGGACATTATACAGTGTGGAGGCAGCTATTTGGTATTATACTGTGTGGGGGCAGCTATGGGGACATTATACTGTGTAGGGGCAGCTATGGGGACATTATACTGTGTGGGGGCAGCTATGGGGACATTATACTGTGTGGAGGCAGCTATGGGGACATTATACTGTGTGGAGGCAGCTATGGGGACATTATACTGTGTAGGGGCAGCTATGGGGACATTATACTGTGTGGGGGCAGCTATGGGGACAATATACTGTGTGGAGGCAGCTATTTGGTATTATACTGTGTGGGGGCAGCTATGGGGGCATTATACTGTGTGGAGGCAGCTATGGGGACATTATACTGTGTGGAGGCAGCTATGGGGACATTATACTGTGTGGAGGCAGCTATGGGGGCATTATACTGTGTGGAGGCAGCTATGGGGGCATTATACTGTGTGGGGGCAGCTATGGGGGCATTATACTGTGTGGAGGCAGCTATGGGGGACATTATACTGTGTGGAGACAGCTATGGGGACAATATACTGTGTGGAGGCAGTTATGGGGCATTATACTGTATGGGGGAAGCTATGGGGGTATTATACTGTGTGGAGGCAGCTATGGGGACATTATACTGTGTGCAGGCAGCTATGGGGACATTATACAGTGTGGAGGCAGCTATGGGGACATTATACTGTGTAGGGGCAGCTATGGGGACATTATACTGTGTGGGGGCAGCTATGGGGACAATATACTGTGTGGAGGCAGCTATTTGGTATTATACTGTGTGGGGGCAGCTATGGGGACATTATACTGTGTGGGGGCAGCTATGGGGGCATTATACTGTGTGGAGGCAGCTATGGGGACATTATACTGTGTGGGGGCAGCTATGGGGACAATATACTGTGTGGAGGCAGTTATGGGGCATTATACTGTATGGGGGAAGCTATGGGGGTATTATACTGTGTGGAGGCAGCTATGGGGACATTATACAGTGTGGAGGCAGCTATTTGGTATTATACTGTGTGGGGGCAGCTATGGGGACATTATACTGTGTAGGGGCAGCTATGGGGACATTATACTGTGTAGGGGCAGCTATGGGGACATTATACTGTGTGGGGGCAGCTATGGGGACATTATACTGTGTGGGGGCAGCTATGGGGGCATTATACTGTGTGGAGGCAGCTATGGGGACATTATACTGTGTGGGGGCAGCTATGGGGGCATTATACTGTGTGGAGGCAGCTATGGGGGCATTATACTGTGTGGAGGCAGCTATGGGGGCATTATACTGTGTGGAGGCAGCTATGGGGGCATTATACTGTGTGGAGGCAGCTATGGGGACATTATACTGTGTGTGGGGCAGCTATGGGGACATTATACTGTGTGGGGGAAGCTATGGGGACATTATACTGTGTGGAGGCAGCTATGGGGACATTATACTGTGTGGGGCAGCTATGGGGGCATTATACTGTGTGGAGGCAGCTATGGGGACATTATACTGTGTGGAGGCAGCTATGGGGACATTATACTGTGGAGGCAGCTATGGGGACATTATACTGTGTGGGGGCAGCTATGGGGACATTATACTGTGTGGAGGCAGCTATGGGGACATTATACTGTGTGGAGGCAGCTATGGGGACATTATACTGTGTGGAGGCAGCTATGGGGACATTATACTGTGTGGAGGCAGCTATGGGGACATTATACTGTGTGGAGGCAGCTATGGGGACATTATACTGTGTGGAGGCAGCTATGGGGACATTATACTGTGTGGGGGCAGCTATGGGGACATTATACTGTGTGGAGGCAGCTATGGGAACATTATACTGTGTGGAGGCAGCTATGGGGACATTATACTGTGTGGAGGCAGCTATGGGGACATTATACTGTGTGTGGGGCAGCTATGGGGACATTATACTGTGTGGGGGAAGCTATGGGGACATTATACTGTGTGGAGGCAGCTATGGGGACATTATACTGTGTGGAGGCAGCTATGGGGACATTATACTGTGTGGGGGCAGCTATGGGGACATTATACTGTGTGGGGGCAGCTATGGGGCATTATACTGTGTGGGGGCAGCTATGGGGGCATTATACTGTGTGGGGGCAGCTATGGGGACATTATACTGTGTGGGGGCAGCTATGGGGACATTATACTGTGTGGGGGCAGCTATGGGGACATTATACTGTGTGGAGGCAGCTATGGGGACATTATACAGTGTGGAGGCAGCTATGGGGGCATTATACTGTGTGGAGGCAGCTATGGGGACATTATACTGTGTGGAGGCAGCTATGGGGCATTATACTGTGTGGGGGCACTATGGGGACATTATACTGTGTGGGGGCAGCTATGGGGACATTATACTGTGTGGAGGCAGCTATGGGGACATTATACAGTGTGGAGGCAGCTATGGGGGCATTATACTGTGTGGAGGCAGCTATGGGGACATTATACTGTGTGGAGGCAGCTATGGGGGCATTATACTGTGTGGGGGCACTATGGGGACATTATACTGTGTGGGGGCAGCTATGGGGACATTATACTGTGTGGGGGCAGCTATGGCGGCATTATACTGTGTGGAGGCAGCTATGGGGGCATTATACTGTGTGGAGGCAGCTATGGGGGCATTATACTGTGTGGAGGCAGCTATGGGGGCATTATACTGTGTGGAGGGCAGTTATGGGGACATTATACTGTGTGGAGGCCGCTATGGGGACATTATACTGTGTGGAGGCAGCTATGGGGCATTATACTGTGTGGGGGCAGCTATGGCGGCATTATACTGTGTGGAGGCAGCTATGGGGGCATTATACTGTGTGGAGGCAGCTATGGGGACATTATACTGTGTGGGGGGCAGCTATGGGGACATTATACTGTGTGGGGGCAGCTATGGGGGCATTATACTGTGTGAGGGCAGCTATGGGGGCATTATACTGTGTGGAGGCAGCTATGGGGACATTATACTGTGGAGGCAGCTATGAGGACTTTATACTGTGTGGAGGCAGCTATGGGGACATTATACTGTGTGGGGGCAGCTATGGGGACATTATACTGTGTGGAGGCAGCTATGGGGGCATTATACTGTGTGGAGGCAGCTATGGGGGCATTATACTGTGTGGAGGCAGCTATGGGGACATTATACTGTGTGGAGGCAGCTATGGGGGCATTATACTGTGTGGAGGCAGCTATGGGGACATTATACTGTGTGGAGGCAGCTATGGGGGTATTATACTGTGTGGGGGCAGCTATGGGGACATTATACTGTGTGGAGGCAGCTATGGGGGCATTATACTGTGTGGAGGCAGCTATGGGGACATTATACTGTGTGGGGGCAGCTATGGGGACATTATACTGTGTGGAGGCAGCTATGGGGCATTATACTGTGTGGAGGCAGCTATGGGGGCATTATACTGTGTGGAGGCAGCTATGGGGGCATTATACTGTGTGGGGGCAGCTATGGGGACATTATACTGTGTGGGGGCAGCTATGGGGTATTATACTGTGTGGAGGCAGCTATGGGGGCATTATACTGTGTGGAGGCAGCTATGGGGACATTATACTGTGTGGAGGCAGCTATGGGGACATTATACTGTGTGGGGGCAGCTATGGGGGCATTATACTGTGTGGGGGCAGCTATGGGGACATTATACTGTGTGGAGGCAGCTATGGGGGCATTATACTGTGTGGGGGCAGCTATGGGGACATTATACTGTGTGGAGGCAGCTATGAGGACATTATACTGTGTGGAGGCAGCTATGGGGGCATTATACTGTGTGGGGGCAGCTATGGGGACATTATACTGTGTGGAGGCAGCTATGGGGACATTATACTGTGTGGAGGCAGCTATGAGGACATTATACTGTGTGGAGGCAGCTATGGGGACATTATACTGTGTGGAGGCAGCTATGAGGACATTATACTGTGTGGAGGCAGCTATGGAGACATTATACTGTGTGTAGGCAGCTATGGGGACATTATACTGTGTGGGGGCAGCTATGGGGACATTATACTGTGTGGGGGCAGGTATGGGGACATTATACTGTGTGGGGGCAGCTATGGGGACATTATACTGTGTGGGGGCAGCTATGGGGACATTATACTGTGTGGAGGCAGCTATGGGGACATTATACTGTGTGGAGGCAGCTATGGGGACATTATACTGTGTGGAGGCAGCTATGGGGACATTATACTGTGTGGGGGCAGCTATGAGGACATTATACTGTGTGGAGGCAGCTATGGGGACATTATACTGTGTGGGGGCAGCTATGGGGACATTATACTGTGTGGTGGCAGCTATGGGGACATTATACTGTGTGGAGGCAGCTATGGGGACATTATACTGTGTGGGGGCAGCTATGGGGACATTATACTGTGTGGAGGCAGCTATGGGGACATTATACTGTGTTTGGGCAGCTATGGGGTATTATACTGTGTGGAGGCAGCTATGGGGACATTATACTGTGTGGAGGCAGCTATGGGGCATTATACTGTGTGGAGGCAGCTATGGAGACATTATACTGTGTGGAGGCAGCTATGGGGACATTATACTGTGTGGGAGCAGCTATGGGGACATTATACTGTGTGGAGGCAGCTATGGGGACATTATACTGTGTGGGAGCAGCTATGGGGACATTATACTGTGTTTGGGCAGCTATGGGGTATTATACTGTGTGGAGGCAGCTATGGAGACATTATACTGTGTGGAGGCAGCTATGGGGACATTATACTGTGTGAAGGCAGCTATGGGGGCATTATACTGTGTGGAGGCAGCTATGGGGACATTATACTGTGTGGGGGCAGCTATGGGGTATTATACTGTGTGGAGGCAGCTATGGGGACATTATACTGTGTGGAGGCAGCTATGGGGACATTATACTGTGTGGGGGCAGCTATGGGGGCATTATACTGTGTGGAGGCAGCTATGGGGACATTATACTGTGTGGGGCAGCTATGGGGGCATTATACTGTGTGGGGGCAGTTATGGGGGCATTATACTGTGTGGGGGCAGGTATGAGGACATTATACTGTGTGGAGACAGCTATGAGGACATTATACTGTGTGGAGGCAGCTATGGGGACATTATACTGTGTGGAGGCAGCTATGGGGACATTATACTGTGTGGAGGCAGCTATGGGGACATTATACTGTGTGGGGCAGCTATGGGGGCATTATACTGTGTGGGGGCAGGTATGAGGACATTATACTGTGTGGAGGCAGCTATGGGGACATTATACTGTGTGGAGGCAGCTATGGGGACATTATACTGTGTGGAGGCAGCTATGGGGACATTATACTGTGTGGGGCAGCTATGGGGGCATTATACTGTGTGGGGGCAGCTATGGGGACATTATACTGTGTGGAGGCAGCTATGGGGGCATTATACTGTGTGGAGGCAGCTATGGGGACATTATACTGTGTGGAGGCTGTTATGGGGACATTATACTGTGTGGAGGCAGCTATGGGGACATTATACTGTGTGGGGCAGCTATGGGGGCATTATACTGTGTGGGGGCAGGTATGAGGACATTATACTGTGTGGAGGCAGCTATGGGGACATTATACTGTGTGGAGGCAGCTATGGGGACATTATACTGTGTGGAGGCAGCTATGGGGACATTATACTGTGTGGGGCAGCTATGGGGGCATTATACTGTGTGGGGGCAGGTATGAGGACATTATACTGTGTGGAGGCAGCTATGGGGACATTATACTGTGTGGAGGCAGCTATGGGGACATTATACTGTGTGGAGGCAGCTATGGGGGCATTATAATGTGTGGGGACAATCCAAGAAAATATGATCGACTAATGCACATAAAGTTTATAGAACAATATACAAAATTTTATTAGAATAAAAAACACATGAAACAATAAAACTGGAACAGGGAATGAGTCACTCAATAAAAAGACATCAAAAAACGGTCAGAAACCAGGTATGAATGTTACGTGAGTATATAAATAGTATACATATTATTGGAGCAGCAAAAGAGAATTGTATATAGTCTCATGCACAGCTGTGTCTGATAGAGCCACAGTAAATTTGTGAAAAGTCCAAAGAACATCCAATGACATCCAACAGATGTGTATAATCCAGTACACCTATTGAAAGGTATATGATATAAATTACATATAGGCGTGTAAGCGTGATAGTTATCTGAATGGACATAAAGGGTTAACGAGAACCGCAACCCATGATGTGGATGCTGCAAGATGAACACTGGAATGTCAAATGTATAAAGTGCATGGGCTCAAACAGACAGAAAGCAGACAGATGGAAGTCAATAGCAGCTCTCTACCAAAGAAACAGTATGAAACATACCGGTGGACATGGTGACGATATGGACCGAGATGTCTGTACCCGACGCGCGTTTCGGCAAACTGCCTTCGTCCGGGGTTAGGGTCAAACTACTGATGTCCCCCCATATATAGTACATAGCCCAGGTGTTTGAGAAATTGTGAAATGAAAGGAAAAAGAGGAGGAGGCAGGACCGGATGAAGGGAATCGGCGTCTGATGCGGGGTACAAAGATGGCGCTGCCCCACTTCCGGTAACACGTCATCAGAGAGGGTGTGAGACGGCGTGGACTAACCACGCCTACCCACAACCTACTCCAATGGAAGACAGCGCTCGGAAGAGGTCAGGGCCACTGAGAAACATCTGATCGGGATGCCACAAACATCAGCGCACAACCGGACATCAGTACATGCCAGAGAAGGAACAAGAGGAGGGGTCACAGTACAAATGATGATTACAGAACACTGTATCTGACTAAGAAAAAAACGATGTTTACGATATAGTGGAATTCCTCAGTGTTTGAATGCATAATGTATGAACTGAGAGGGATGTGATGTAGAACACGAGAAAAATGGGAAGAGAAAAACTTGGTGAAGAGTGTAGTGATATGTTGAAAGTGAGTGTGAGATGAGATGCTGTTAATGCAAAAGAATGATAGATACTGGGGAAAATGGCAATGTGAGTGAGATAACGAACGTGAATGAAAATGTGTGCAAGCGGTATGAAGGTTGTAAGACCAATGAAGTGAGAAACATAATGAAGGAGTGAATGTTAATATATGCAGAAAAAATATGTAATGAATTAATACATAGTGAGTGTGGATGTTAGAGTGACCAAAAATGGTAAAAAGGAAACAGTGGAGAGTTGATAGGTGTACGTATAGATTGATGGTAACCTATAGAAATCTATGTAGATACCAGTATATAGTGAATGTAAATATACAGATGTGAAACATACATAGCATTTAAACCACATACAATCACAAAAACAACTTTGCAAAGCATCATTATATACTGCGAACATAACAAATAGACAACAAACATTTATGAATATATCACATATGGAAGGAATGTTAATATCAGATATGTAGAAAACATAAAAACAAAAATAACACAAAATTACATTCTACATGTATATTGTCTACTATGGAGATAATAAAGAAACAACAAACATGACTGTACATTATATACATGAATTAGATGAAAGAAAGTCCCCTTATGAATATAATACATATGGTATAAAAAATAAATAAACGAAAATAATAATAATGTGATGAAATAAAGATAATAATAATGCACAAAATGATGATCAAAAAAATGAATGAGACACCGATTCTGTATTCTTCTTTGAGTGAAGTAAAAATGGTCCAAAAGATAGCCTCCTCAGGTAAACTCGATGGATGATGTTATGATACTATGTATATAAATGAAAAGAAGAAAGGGGGGTAGTTAGTGCTAAAAAAGTGACAGCGAGAATGAGGGAGGAATAAAAGCCAAGACCCACAGCAGGAGTCAATGGTTACAAAAACGATACATAGCTCAAGGATTCATTTAATCCATGTGGAGACATTGTCCCAAGGGTCCATATCCAGCGGGACTCGCGTTGTGCGAGTTTTTGTTTAATGGCCCCACCTCTCATACCGCATATAATGTGGTCAATCCCCCTCACCTTCAATTTGGAGGGATCGCAAGAATGGTGTATTTTAAAATGTCGGGCCACAGGTTTCAGCGTCTCCAAGTTCTCTGCCCCTGATGCTCGTTTTATGTCGGCCATATGTTCGCGTACCCGAACCTTCAGCTCTCTGGAAGTAAGACCAACATAAATCTTTGGGCATGGGCAGACAGCATAATATATAACAGCTTTGGTTGTACACGTAATGGAATGAGTAATGTTGAAAGTTTTACTATCAGATGCATCAGTGAAAGTGTTGACTTCTTCTATGTTGGGGCATGCTACACATTTTCCACAAGGTTTACATCCCCATCTTGGACCCTTGGTCCCAAATGGGTATTTAGTTTTTATCGGATCATAAAAACTTTTTACAAGATGGTCTTTCAAATTTTTAGATCGTCTGGCGGTGACGCACGGATGTTTTGTGATGAATCTATTTAAAGTGGGGTCTGTCCGGAGAATCGGCCAATATCTTTTGAGAATTTCTCTCATTTGTGGCCAGCGGGAGTGATATCCTGTGATGAATCTGACCTGACTCTGTTTTTCCACTTTCTTTTTGGGAAAAAGCAGGTCATCCCTCGGTGTCCGCTTTGCCCTATAATAGGCTTTTTTTATTGATCGCATACTGTATCCGCGCTCCTGAAAACGGTGTTTCAAATCATCCGCCTGTTTCTCGAATAATGAGTCGGAAGAGCAGATCCTCTTTATCCGTAAAAATTGTCCAATGGGGACCGCTGAGATGGTCTGCGGGGGGTGAGATGAAGAGGAGTGGAGCAGTGCATTCACAGAAGTTTCCTTACGGAAAACGTCACTGTGAAGGAAACCTCTCTCGTCTGTGAAGATTTTAACATCCAGGAATTCCAAACAACTGGGATGTGCTTTATAGGTCAATTTGAGATTTACATCATTTGTGTTCAACCCGACCATAAATTGGTCAAGATCAGCATGTGTGCCCTTCCAGATGACCAGGATGTCATCAATGTAGGGGGCCCAAAGGGGGGTAGCTATGGGGACATTATACTGTGTGGGGGCAGTTATGGGGACATTATACTGTGTGGAGGTAGCTATGGGGACATTATACTGTGTGGAGGCAGCTATGGGGACATTATACTGTGTGGAGGCAGCTATGGGGACATTATACTGTGTGGGGGCAGCTATGGGGACATTATACTGTGTGGGGGCAGTTATGGGGACATTATACTGTGTGGAGGTAGCTATGGGGACATTATACTGTGTGGTGGAAGCTATGGGGGCATTATACTGTGTGGAGGCAGCTATGGGGGCATTATACTGTGTGGGGGCAGCTATGGGGACATTATACTGTGTGGTGGAAGCTATGGGGGCATTATACTGTGTGGAGGCAGCTATGGGGGCATTATACTGTGTGGAGGTAGCTATGGGGACATTATACTGTGTGGTGGAAGCTATGGGGGCATTATACTGTGTGGAGGCAGCTATGGGGGCATTATACTGTGTGGAGGCAGCTATGGGGGCATTATACTGTGTGGGGGCAGCTATGGGGACATTATACTGTCTGGAGGCAGCTATGGGGACATTATACTGTGTGGGGGCAGTTATGGGGACATTATACTGTGTGGAGGTAGCTATGGGGACATTATACTGTGTGGTGGAAGCTATGGGGGCATTATACTGTGTGGAGGCAGCTATGGGGCATTATACTGTGTGGAGGCAGCTATGGGGACATTATACTGTGTGGAGGCAGCTATGGGGACATTATACTGTGTGGGGGAAGCTATGGGGGCATTATACTGTGTGGAGGCAGCTATTTGGTATTATACTGTGTGGGAGCAGCTATGGGGTCATTATACTGTGTGGAGGCAGCTATGAGGACATTATACTGTGTGGAGGCAGCTATGGGGATATTATACTCTGTGGAGGCAGCTATGGGGACATTATACTGTGTGGAGGCAGCTATGGGGGCATTATACTGTGTGGGGGCAGCTATGGGGACATTATACTGTGTGGAGGCAGCTATGGGGACATTATACTGTGTGGAGGCAGCTATGGGTGCATTATACTGTGGGGGGCAGCTATGGGGGCAATATACTGTGTGGAGGCAGCTATGGGGACATTATACTGTGTGGGGGCATTTATGGGGCATTATACTATGTGGCGGCAGCTATGCGGACATTATACTGTGTGGAGGCAGCAAGGGGGCATTATACTGTGTGGAGGAAGCTATGGGGACATTATACTGTGTGGAGGCAGCTATGGGGCATTATACTGTGTGGGGGCAGCTATGGGGACATTATACTGTGTGGAGGCAGCTATGGGGACATTATTCTCTGTGGGGGCAGCTATGGGGACATTATACTGTGTGGGGGCAGCTATGGGGGCACTATACTGTGTGGAGGGCAGCTATGGGGACATTATACTGTGTGGAGGCAGCTATGGGGGACATTATACTGTGTGGAGGCAGCTATGGGGACATTATACTGTGTGAAGGCAGCTATGGGGCATTATACTGTGTGGAAGCAGCTATGGGGCATTATACTGTGTGGAGGCAGCTATGGGGCATTATACTGTGTGGAGGCAGCTATGGGGACATTATACTGTGTGGAGGCAGCTATGGGGACATTATACTGTGTGGAGGCAGCTATGGGGCATTATACTGTGTGGGGGCAGCTATGGGGACATTATACTGTGTGGAGGCAGCTATGGGGACATTATTCTCTGTGGGGGCAGCTATGGGGACATTATACTGTGTGGGGGCAGCTATGCGGGCACTATACTGTGTGGAGGGCAGCTATGGGGACATTATACTGTGTGGAGGCAGCTATGGGGGACATTATACTGTGTGGAGGCAGCTATGGGGACATTATACTGTGTGAAGGCAGCTATGGGGCATTATACTGTGTGGAAGCAGCTATGGGGCATTATACTGTGTGGGGGCAGCTATGGGGACATTATACTGTGTGGAGGGCAGCTATGGGTGCATTATACTGTGTGGAGAGTAGCTATGGGGACATTATACTGTGTGGGGGCAGCTATGGGGACATTATACTGTGTGGAGGCAGCTATGGGGACATAATACTGTGTGGGGGCAGCTATGGGGCAGGGGCATTATACTGTGTGGGGGCAGCTATGGGGACATTATACTGTGTGGGGGCAGCTATGGGGACATTATACTGTGTGGAGGCAGCTATGGGGACATAATACTGTGTGGGGGCAGCTATGGGGCAGGGGCATTATACTGTGTGGGGGCAGCTATGGGGGCATTATACTGTGTGGAGGCAGCTATGGGGACATTATACTGTGTGGTGGCAGCTATGGGGACATTATACTGTGTGGAGGCAGCTATGGGGACATTATACTGTGTGGGGCAGCTATGAGGACATTATACTGTGTGGGGGCAGCTATGGTGACATAATACTGTGTGGAGGCAGCTATGGGGGCATTATACTGTGTGGGGGCAGCTATGGGGCATTATACTGTGTGGAGGCAGCTATGGGGACGTTATACTGTGTGGAGGCAGCTATGGGGGCATTATACTGTGTGGAGGCAGCTATGGGGACGTTATACTGTGTGGGGGCAGCTATGGGGACATTATACTGTGTGGAGGCAGCTATGGGGGTATTATACTGTGTAAGGGGCACTATGGGAGCATTATACTGTGTGGTGGCAGCTATGGGGACATTATACTGTGTGGAGGGGGCAGCTATGGGGACATTATACTGTGTGGGGGCAGCTATGGGGACATTATACTGTTTTGAGGCAGGTATGGGGGCATTATACTGTGTGGGGCAGCTATGAGGGACATTATACTGTGTGGAGGGGCAGCTATGGGGACATTATACTGTGTGGGGGCAGCTATGGGGACATTATACTGTGTGGAGGCAGCTATGGGGACATTATACTGTGTGGAGGCAGGTATGAGGACATTATACTGTGTGGAGGCAGCTATGGGGACATTATACTGTGTGGAGGCCACTATGGGAACATTATACTGTGTGGAGGCAGCTATGGGGACATTATACTGTGTGGAGACAGCTATGGGGACATTATACTGTGTGGAGGCAGCTATGGGGCATTATACTGTGTGGAGGCAGCTATGGGGACATTATACTGTGTGGAGGCAGCTATGGGGGCATTATACTGTGTGGAGGCTGCTATGGGGACATTATACTGAGTGGGGGCAGCTATGGGGACATTACACTGTGTGGAGGCAGCTATGGGGGTATTATACTGTGTGGGGGGCACTATGGGAGCAATATACTGTGTGTTGGCAGCTATGGGGACATTATACTGTGTGGAGGCAGCTATGGGGGCATTATACTGTGTGGAGGCAGCTATGGGGACATTATACTGTGTGGAGGCAGCTATGGGAGCATTATACTGTGTGGAGGCAGGTATGAGGACATTATACTGTGTGGAGGCAGCTATGAGGACATTATACTGTGTGGAGGCAGCTATGGGGACATTATACTGTGTGGAGGCAGCTATGGGGACATTATACTGTGTGGAGGCAGCTATGGGGGCATTATACTGTGTGGGGGCAGCTATGAGGACATTATACTGTGTGGAGGCAGCTATGGGGACATTATACTGTGTGGAGGCAGCTATGGGGGCATTATACTGTGTGGGGGCAGCTATGGGGACATTATACTGTGTGGAGGCAGTTATGGGGACATTATACTGTGTGGGGGCAGCTATGGGGACATTATACTGTGTGGGGGCAGCTATGGGGACATTATACTGTGTGGAGGCAGGTATGGGGGCATTATACTGTGTGGGGCAGCTATGAGGGACATTATACTGTGTGGAGAGGGCAGCTATGGGGATATTATACTGTGTGGAGGCAGCTATGGGGCATTATATTGTGTGGAGGCAGCTATGGGGACATTATACTGTGTGGAGGCAGCTATGGGGACATTATACTGTGTGGAGGCAGCTATGGGAGCATTATACTGTGTGGAGGCAGGTATGAGGACATTATACTGTGTGGAGGCAGCTATGAGGACATTATACTGTGTGGAGGCAGCTATGGGGACATTATACTGTGTGGAGGCAGCTATGGGGACATTATACTGTGTGGAGGCAGCTATGGGGGCATTATACTGTGTGGGGGGCAGCTATGAGGACATTATACTGTGTGGAGGCAGCTATGGGGACATTATACTGTGTGGAGGCAGCTATGGGGGCATTATACTGTGTGGGGGCAGCTATGGGGACATTATACTGTGTGGAGGCAGTTATGGGGACATTATACTGTGTGGGGGCAGCTATGGGGACATTATACTGTGTGGGGGCAGCTATGGGGACATTATACTGTGTGGAGGCAGGTATGGGGGCATTATACTGTGTGGGGCAGCTATGAGGGACATTATACTGTGTGGAGAGGGCAGCTATGGGGATATTATACTGTGTGGAGGCAGCTATGGGGCATTATATTGTGTGGAGGCAGCTATGGGGACATTATACTGTGTGGGGGCAGCTATGGGGACATTATACTGTGTGGAGGCAGCTATGGGGCATTATATTGTGTGGAGGCAGCTATGGGGACATTATACTGTGTGGGCAGCTATGGGGACATTATACTGTGTGGAGGCAGCTATGTGGGCATTATACTGTGTGCAGGCAGCTATGGGGACATTATACTGTGTGGTGGCAGCTATGGAGACATTATACTATGTGGAGGCAGTTATGGGGACATTATACTGTGTGGGGCAGCTATGGGGACATTATACGGTGTGGAGGCCGCTATGGGGACATTATACTGTGGGGGGGCAGCTATGGGGACATTATACTGTGTGGGGGCAGCTATGGGGACATTATACTGTGTGGAGGCAGCTATGGGGACATTATACTGTGTGTGGCAGTTATGGGGGGCATTATACTGTGTGGAGGCAGCTATGGGGGCATTATACTGTGTGGAGGCAGCTATGGGGATATTATACTCTGTGGAGGCAGCTATGCGGACATTATACTGTGTGGAGGCAGCTATGGAGACATTATACCGTGTGGTGGCAGCTATGGGGACATTATACTGTGTGGTGGCAGCTATGGGGACATTTTAATGTGTGGGGGCAGCTATGGGGGCATTATACTGTGTAGGGGCAGCTATGGGGACATTATACTGTGTGGAGGCAGCTATGGGGGCATTATACTGTGTGGAGGCAGCTATGGGGACATTATACTGTGTGGAGGCAGCTATGGGGATATTATACTGTGTGGAGGCAGCTATGGGGGCATTATACTGTGTGGGGCAGCTATGGGGACATTATACTGTGTGGGGGCAGCTATGGGGACATTATACTGTGTGGAGGCAGCTATGGGGACATTATACTGTGTGGAGGCAGCTATGGGGGCATTATACTGTGTGGGGGCAGCTATGGGGACATTATACTGTATAGTGGCAGCTATGGGGACATTATACTGTGGGGGGGGGCAGTTATGGAGACATTATACTGTGGGGGGCAGCTATGGGGACATTATACTGTGTGGGGGCAGCTATGGGGACATTATACTGTGTGGAGGCAGCTATGGGGACATTATACTGTGTGGGGCAGTTATGGGGGGCATTATATTGTGTGGAGGCAGCTATGGGGGCATTATACTGTGTGGAGGCAGCTATGGGGACATTATACTGTGTGGAGGCAGCTATGGGGACATTAAACTGTGTGGAGGCAGCTATGGAGACATTATACCGTGTGGAGGAAGCTATGGGGACATTATACTGTGTGGAGGCAGCTATGGGGACATTATACTGTGTGGAGGCAGCTATGGGGGCATTATACTGTGTGGGGGCAGCTATGGGGACATTATACTGTATAGTGGCAGCTATGGGGACATTATACTGTGGGGGGGGGCAGTTATGGAGACATTATACTGTGGGGGGCAGCTATGGGGACATTATACTGTGTGGGGGCAGCTATGGGGACATTATACTGTGTGGAGGCAGCTATGGGGACATTATACTGTGTGGGGCAGTTATGGGGGGCATTATATTGTGTGGAGGCAGCTATGGGGGCATTATACTGTGTGGAGGCAGCTATGGGGACATTATACTGTGTGGAGGCAGCTATGGGGACATTAAACTGTGTGGAGGCAGCTATGGAGACATTATACCGTGTGGAGGAAGCTATGGGGACATTATACTGTGTGGTGGCAGCTATGGAGAAATTATACTGTGTGGGGGCAGCTATGGGGGCATTATACTGTTTAGGGGCAGCTATGGGGACATTATACTGTGTGGGGGCAGCTATGGGGGCATTATACTGTGTGGAGGCAGCTATGGGGACATTATACTGTGTGGAGGCAGCTATGGGGGCATTATACTGTGTGGGGGCAGCTATGGGGACATTATACTGTATAGTGGCAGCTATGGGGACATTATACTGTGGGGGGGGGGCAGCTATGGAGACATTATACTGTGTGGGTGCAGCTATGGGGCATTATACTGTGTGGGGGCAGCTATGGGGACATTATACTGTGTGGAGGCAGCTATGGGGCATTATACTGTGTGGAGGCAGCTATGGGGCATTATACTGTGTGGGGGCAGCTATGGGGGCATTATACTGTGTGGAGGCAGCTATGGAGACAATATACTGTGTGGAGGCAGCTATGGGGGCATTATACTGTGTGGAGGCAGCTATGGGGACATTATACTGTGTGGAGGCAGCTATGGGGACATTATACTGTGTGGAGGCAGCTATGGGGGCATTATACTGTGTGGAGGCAGCTATGGGGACATTATACTGTGTGGAGGCAGCTATGGGGGCATTATACTGTGTGGGGGCAGCTATGGCGGCATTATACTGTGTGTGGGCAGCTATGGAGACATTATACTGTGTGGGGGCTGCTATGGGGCATTATACTCTGTGGAGGCAGCTATGGGGACATTATACTGTGTGGTGGCAGCTAAGGGGACATTATACTGTGTGGTGGCAGCTATGGGGACATTATACTGTGTGGTGGCAGCTATGGAGACATTATACTATGTGGAGGCAGTTATGGGGACATTATAATGTGTGGGGCAGCTATTGGGACATTATACTGTGTGGAGGCCGCTATGGGGACATTATACTGTGTGGGGGGGGGCAGCTATGGGGACATTATACTGTGTGGGGGCAGCTATGGGGACATTATACTGTGTGGAGGCAGCTATGGGGACATTATACTGTGTGTGGCAGTTATGGGGGGCATTATACTGTGTGGAGGCAGCTATGGGGGCATTATACTGTGTGGAGGCAGCTATGGGGATATTATACTCTGTGGAGGCAGCTATGGGGACATTATACTGTGTGGAGGCAGCTATGGAGACATTATACCGTGTGGTGGCAGCTATGGGGACATTATACTGTGTGGTGGCAGCTATGGGGACATTTTAATGTGTGGAGGCAGCTATGGGGGCATTATACTGTGTAGGGGCAGCTATGGGGACATTATACTGTGTGGGGGCAGCTATGGGGGCATTATACTATGTGGAGGCAGCTATGGGGACATTATACTGTGTGTAGGCAGCTATGGGGGCATTATACTGTGTGGGGGCAGGTATGGGGGCATTATACTGTGTGGGGGCAGGTATGGGGACATTATACTGTGTGGGGGCAGCTATGGGGACATTATACTGTATAGTGGCAGCTATGGGGACATTATACTGTGGGGGGGCAGTTATGGAGACATTATACTGTGGGGGGGCAGCTATGGGGACATTATACTGTGTGGGGCAGCTATGGGGGCATTATACTGTGTGGGGGCAGCTATGGGGACATTATACTGTATAGTGGCAGCTATGGGGACATTATACTGTGGGGGGGGGGCAGTTATGGAGACATTATACTGTGGGGGGGCAGCTATGGGGACATTATACTGTGTGGGGCAGCTATGGGGACATTATACTGTGTGGAGGCAGCTATGGGGACATTATACTGTGTGGGGCAGTTATGGGGGGCATTATATTGTGTGGAGGCAGCTATGGGGGCATTATACTGTGTGGAGGCAGCTATGGGGACATTATACTGTGTGGAGTCAGCTATGGGGACATTAAACTGTGTGGAGGCAGCTATGGAGACATTATACCGTGTGGAGGAAGCTATAGGGACATTATACTGTGTGGGGGCAGCTATGGGGGCATTATACTGTTTAGGGGCAGCTATGGGGACATTATACTGTGTGGGGGCAGCTATGGGGGCATTATACTGTGTGGAGGCAGCTATGGGGACATTATACTGTGTGGGGGCAGCTATGGGGACATTTTACTGTATAGTGGCAGCTATGGGGACATTATACTGTGGGGGGGCAGCTATGGAGACATTATACTGTGTGGGGGCAGCTATGGGGCATTATACTGTGTGGGGGCAGCTATGGGGACATTATACTGTGTGGAGGCAGCTATGGGGCATTATACTGTGTCGAGGCAGCTATGGGGCATTATACTGTGTGGGGGCAGCTATGGGGGCATTATACTGTGTGGAGGCAGCTATGGAGACAATATACTGTGTGGGGGCAGCTTTGGGGGCATTATACTGTGTGTGGGCAGCTATGGAGACATTATACTGTGTGGGGGCAGCTATGGGGCATTATACTCTGTGGAGGCAGCTTTGGGAACATTATACTGTGTGGTGGCAGCTAAGGGGACATTATACTGTGTGGGCAGCTATGGGGGCATTATACTGTGTGGGGGCAGCTATGAGGACATTATACTGTGTGGAGGCAGCTATGGGGACATTATACTGTGTGGGGGCAGCTATGGGGACATTATACTGTGTGGAGGCAGCTATGGGGGCATTTTACTGTGTGGAGGCAGCTATGGGGACATTATACTGTGTGGAGGCAGCTATTGGGACATTATACTGTGTGGGGGCAGCTATGGAGGCAGCTATGGGGTCATTATACTGTGTGGAGGCAGCTATTGGGACATTATACTGTGTGGGGGCAGCTATGGAGGCAGCTAGGGGGACATTATACTGTGTGGGGGCAGCTATGGGGCATTATACTGTGTGGAGGCAGCTATGGGGGACAGTATAATGTGTGGAGGCAGCTATGGGGCATTTTACTGTGTGGGGGCAGCTATGGGGTCATTATACTGTGTGGAGGCAGCTATGGGGCATTTTACTGTGTTGAGGCAGCTATGGGGGCATTATACTGTGTGGAGGCAGCTATGGGGACATTATACTTTGTGGTGGCAGCTATGGGGGCATTATACTGTGTGGAGGCAGCTATGGGGCATTATACTGTGTGGAGGCAGCTATGGGAGCATTATACTGTGTGGAGGGCAGCTATGGGGGCATTATACTGTGTGGGGCAGCTATGGGGGCATTATACTGTGTGGGGGCAGCTATGGGGACATTATACTGTGTGGCGGCAGCTATGGGGGAATTATACTGTGTGGAGGCAGCTATGGGGACATTATACTGTGTGGAGGCAGCTATGGGGAAATTATACTGTGTGGAGGCTGCTATGGGAACATTATACTGTGTGGAGGCAGCTATGGGTTCATTATAATGTGTGGAGGCAGCTATGGGGACATTATACTGTGTGGAGGCAGCTATGGGGACATTATACTGTGTGGAGGCAGCTATGGGGACATTATACTGTGTGGGGGCAGCTATGGGGACATTATACTGTGTGGAGGCAGCTATGGGGGCATTATACTGTGAGGAGGCAGCTATGGGCACATTATACTGTGCGGAGGTAGCTATGGGGACATTATACTGTGTGGAGGCAGCTATGGGGGCATTATAATGTGTGGGTGCAGCTATGGGGACATTATACTGTGTGGAGGCAGCTATGGGGGCATTATACTGTGTGGAGGCAGCTATGGGGACATTATACTGTGTGGAGTCAGCTATGGGGACATTATACTGTGTGGTGGCAGCTATGGGGGCATTATACTGCGTGGAGGCAGCTATGGGGCATTATACTGTGTGGAGGCAGCTATGGGAGCATTATACTGTGTGGAGGGCAGCTATGGGGGCATTATACTTTGTGGGGGCAGCTATGGGGGCATTATACTGTGTGGGGGCAGCTATGCTGGCATTATACTGTGTGGGGGCAGCCTAGGGGACATTATACTGTGTGGAGGCAGCTATTGGGACATTATACTGTGTGGGGGCAGCTATGGAGGCAGCTATGGGGACATTATACTGTGTGGAGGCAGCTATTGGGACATTATACTGTGTGGGGGCAGCTATGGAGGCAGCTAGGGGGACATTATACTGTGTGGGGGCAGCTTTGGGGCATTATACTGTGTGGAGGCAGCTATGGGGGACATTATACTGTGTGGAGGCAGCTATGGGGCATTATACTGTGTGGGGGCAGCTATGGGGTCATTATACTGTTTGGAGGCAGCTATGGGGGCATTATACTGTGTGGAGGCAGCTATGGGACATTATACTGTGTGGAGGCAGCTATGGGGACATTATACTGTGTGGAGGCAGCTATGGAGGTATTATACTGTGTGGGGGCAGATATGGGGACATTATACTGTGTGAGGGCAGCTATGGGGGCATTATACTGTGTGGAGGCAGCTATGGGGACATTATACTGTGTGGAGGCAGCTATAGGGACATTATACTGTGTGGAGGCAGCTATGGGGGCATTATACTGTGTGGAGGCAGCTATGGGGGTATTATACTGTGTGGGAGCAGCTATGGGGACATTATACTGTGTGGGGTCAGCTATGGGGGCATTATACTGTGTGGAGGCAGCTATGGGGGTATTATACTGTGTGGGAGCAGCTATGGGGGCATTATACTGTGAGGAGGCAGCTATGGGGACATTATACTGTGTGGAGGCAGCTATGGGGACATTATACTGTGTGGGGGCAGCTATGGGGGCATTATACTGTGTGGAGGCAGCTATGGGGACATTATACTGTGTGGAGGCAGCTATGGGGGCATTATACTGTGTGGAGGCAGCTATGGGGGCATTATACTGTGTGGGGGCAGCTATGGAGGCAGCTAGGGGGGCATTATACTGTGTGGAGGGCAGCTATGGGGGCATTATACTGTGTGGGGGCAGCTATGGGGCATTATACTGTGTGGAGGCAATTATGGGGACATTATACTGTGTGGAGGCAGCTATGGGGACATTATACTGTGTGGGGCAGCTATGGAGGCAGCTATGGGGACATTATACTGTGTGGGGGCAGCTATGGTGCATTATACTGTGTGGGGGCAGTTATGGGGACATTATACTGTGTGGAGGCAGCTATAGGGACATTATACTGTGTGGAGGCAGCTATCGGGGTATTATACTGTGTGGGGGCAGCTATGGGGACATTATACTGTGTGGAGGCAGCTATGGGGGCATTATATTGTGTGGGGGCAGCTATGGGGACATTATACTGTGTGGAGGCAGCTATGGGGGTATTATACTGTGTGGGGGCAGCTATGGGGGCATTATATTGTGTGGGGGCAGCTATGGGGACATTATACTGTGTGGAGGCAGCTATGGGGACATTATACTGTGTGGAGGCAGCTATGGTGACATTATACTGTGTGGAGGCAGCTATGGGGACATTATACTGTGTGGGGGCAGCTATGGGGACATTATACTGTGTGGAGGCAGCTATGGGACTTTATACTGTGTGGAGGCAGCTATGGGGACATTATACTGTGTGGAGGCAGCTATGGGGACATTATACTGTGTGGAGGCAGCTATGGGGACATTATACTGTGTGTGGGGCAGCTATGGGGACATTTTACTGTGTGGAGGCAGCTATGGGGACATTATACTGTGTGGGGGCAGCTATGGGGACATTATACTGTGTGGGGGCAGCTATGAGGACATTATACTGTGTGGAGGCAGCTATGGGGACATTATACTGTGTGGAGGCAGCTATGGGGACATTATACTGTGTGGGGGCAGCTATGGGGGCATTATACTGTGTGGGGGCAGCTATGGGGACATTATACTGTGTGGGGGCAGTTATGGGGACATTATACTGTGTGGAGGCAGCTATGGGGACATTATACTGTGTGGACGCAGCTATGGGGGCATTATACTGTGTGGAGGCAGCTATGGGGATATTATACTGTGTGGGGGGCAGCTATGGGGGCATTATACTGTGTGGAGGCAGCTATGGGGACATTATACTGTGTGGAGGCAGCTATGGGGACATTATACTGTGTGGAGGCAGCTATTTGATATTATACTGTGTGGGGGGCACTATGGGAGCATTATACTGTGTGGGGGCAGCTATGGGGGCATTATACTGTGTGGAGGCAGCTATGGGGACATTATACTGTGTGGAGGCAGCTATGGGGACATTATACTGTGTGGAGGCAGCTATGGGGACATTATACTGTGTGGAGGCAGCTATGGGGACATTATACTGTGTGGAGGCAGCTATGGGGACATTATACTGTGTGGAGGCAGCTATGGGGACATTATACTGTGTGGGGGCAGCTATGAGGACATTATACTGTGTGGAGGCAGCTATGGGGACATTATACTGTGTGGAGGCAGCTATGGGGACATTATACTGTGTGGAGGCAGCTATGGGGACATTATACTGTGTGGGGGCAGCTATGGGGACATTATACTGTGTGGAGGCAGCTATGGGGACATTATACTGTGTGGAGGCAGCTATGGGGACATTATACTGTGTGGAGGCAGCTATGGGGACATTATACTGTGTGGGGGCAGCTATGGGGACATTATACTGTGTGGAGGCAGCTATGGGGACATTATACTGTGTGGAGGCAGCTATGGGGACATTATACTGTGTGGGGGCAGCAATGGGGACATTATAGTGTGTGGAGGCAGCTATGGGGACATTATACTGTGTGGAGGCAGCTATGGGGCATTATACTGTGTGGAGGCAGCTATGGGGACATTATACTGTGTGGGGGCAGCTATGGGGACATTATAGTGTGTGGAGGCAGCTATGGGGTATTATACTGTGTGGAGGCAGCTATGGGGATATTATACTCTGTGGAGGCAGCTATGGGGACATTATACTGTGTGGAGGCCGCTATGGGGACATTATACTGTGTGGAGGCAGCTATGGGGACATTATACTGTGTGGGGGCAGCTATGGGGACATTATACTGTGTGGAGGCAGCTATGGGGACATTATACTGTGTGGGGGCAGCTATGGGGACATTATACTGTGTGGAGGCAGCTATGGGGACATTATACTGTGTGGAGGCAGCTATGGGGACATTATACTGTGTGGGGGCAGCTATGGGGACATTATACTGTGTGGAGGCAGCTATGGGGACATTATACTGTGTGGAGGCAGCTATTTGATATTATACTGTGTGTGGGGGCACTATGGGAGCATGATACTGCGTAGGCTGAACCGGGCGTGCATGGGTGGGGATTGGGTGGGATTAGAGGCGTGGCTTAAAAAAAAAAAAGGTGCTGGGTGTGCCGCATCGCGTGTTCAACCATGTGATGCCTGAAAGTTGAGAGGTATGATTAACTCCTTCACTGCCGTAGGCCACCAGGAATTTTGGCATTGATCCTTCACTATCTAGACCACCAGGGAAGCTGGTAATAACCTTTCAACTACCCTAGAGCCCAGGAATATTAGAAAATAAAAGCTCTTTGCGTAAAGCCACACAACTAAAATAACAACCCCTTTTTATCTAGGCCAAATTTTTTTCTGGTAAACCTGCTGCTGCATTTCTTGTTCCCATTTTTCCTTTCACTAGTTTTATCCAGCAGGAGGCACTAAAGCCCTATTAATATGTTCAGCACGCCTGATGGATAGGTAGCACTTCATAGTCTTGTCTATAGAGCTTTATATACCTGACTGTAACTCTATAGAACTGAATATACCTGACTGTACATCTATATATACAACTGTATATACCTGACTGTACATCTATATGTACCTGTATATACCTGACTAACTCTATAGAACTGAATATACCTGACTGTACATCTATTTGTACCTGTATACACCTGACTGTACATCTATATGTACCTGTATATACCCGACTGTACATCTATATATACCTGTATATACCTGACTGTAACGCTATAGAATACTATATACCTGACTGTAACTCTATAGAACTCAATATACCTGACTGTTTCTCTATTGAACTATATATACCTGACTGTAACTCTATAGAACACTATATACCTGACTGTAACTCTATAGAACACTATATACCTGACTGTAACTCTGTGGAACTCTATATACCTGAGTGTAACTCTATAGAACACTATATACCTGACTGTAACTCTATGGAACTCTATATACCTGACTGTAATTCTATAGAACACTATATACCTGACTGTAACTCTATAGAACACTATATACCTGACTGTTTCTCTATGAAACTCTATATACCTGACTGTAACTGTATAGAACTGTATATACCTGACTGTAACGCTATAGAACACTATATACCTGACTGTAACTCTATAGAACACTATACATCTGTCTGTAACGCTATAGAATACTATATACCTGACTGTAACTCTATAGAACACTATATACCTGACTGTAACTCTATGGAACTCTATATACCTGACTGTTTCTCTATAGAACACTATATACCTGACTGTAACTTTATAGAACACTATATATCTGACTGTAATGCTATAGAACACTATATACCTGACTGTAACTGTATAGAACTGTATATACCTGACTGTAATGCTATAGAACACTATATACCTGACTGTAACTATATAGAACACTATATACCTGACTGTAACTCTATAGAACACTATATACCTGACTGTAACTCTATAGAACACTATATACCTGACTGTAACTCTATAGAACAATATATACCTGACTGTCACTCTATAGAACACTATATATCTGACTTTAACTCTGTAGAACACTATATACCTGACTGTAACTCTATGGATGGTGCAGCATGATAGAGGATGATGCAGCATGATAGAGGTGTGTGGAGCGGATGGTGCAGCATGATAGAGGTGTGTGGAGCGGATGGCGCAGCATGATAGAGGTGTGTGGAGCGGATGGTGCAGCATGATAGAGGTGTGTGGAGAGGATGGTGCTGCATGATAGAGGTGTGTGGAGAGGATGGTGCTGCATGATAGAGGTGTGTGGAGCGGATGGTGCAGCATGATAGAGGTGTGTGGAGAGGATGTTGCAGCATGATAGAGGTGTGTGGAGCGGATGGTGCAGCATGATAGAGGTGTGTGGAGCGGATGGTGCAGCATGATAGAGGTGTGTGGAGCGGATGGTGCAGCATGATAGAGGTGTGTGGAGCGGATGGTGCAGCATGATAGAGGTGTGTGGAGAGGATGTTGCAGCATGATAGAGGTGTGTGGAGTGGATAATGCAGCATGATAGAGGTGTGTGGAGCGGATGGTGCAGCATGATAGAGGTGTGTGGAGAGGATGTTGCAGCATGATAGAGGTGTGTGGAGCGGATGGTGCAGCATGATAGAGGTGTGTGGAGCGGATGGTGCAGCATGATAGAGGTGTGTGGAGCGGATGGTGCAGCATGATAGAGGTGTGTGGAGCGGATGTTGCAGCATGATAGAGGTGTGTGGAGAGGATGGTGCAGCATGATAGAGGTGTGCGGAGAGGATGGTGCAGCATGATAGAAGTGTGTGGAGAGGATGGTGCAGCATGATAGAAGTGTGCGGAGAGGATGGTGCAGCATGATAGAAGTGTGTGGAGAGGATGGTGCAGCATGATAGAGGTGTGTGGAGTGGATGGTGCAGCATGATAGAGGTGTGCGGAGAGGATGGTGCAGCATGATAGAGGTGTGTGGAGAGGATGGTGCTGCATGATAGAGGTGTGTGGAGAAGATGGTGCAGCATGATAGAGGTGTGTGGAGCGGATGGTGCAGCATGATAGAGGTGTGTGGAGCGGATGGTGCAGCATGATAGAGGTGTGTGGAGAGGATGTTGCAGCATGATAGAGGTGTGTGGAGTGGATGATGCAGCATGATAGAGGTGTGTGGAGCGGATTTTGCAGCATGATAGAGGTGTGTGGAGTGGATGGTGCAGCATGATAGAGGTGTGTGGAGTGGATGATGCAGCATGATAGAGGTGTGTGGAGTGGATGGCGCAGCATGATAGAGGTGTGTGGAGAGGATGGTGCAGCATGATAGAGGTGTGTGGAGAGGATGGTGCAGCATGATAGAGGTGTGTGGAGCGGATGGCGCAGCATGATAGAGGTGTGTGGAGCGGATGGCGCAGCATGATAGAGGTGTGTGGAGCGGATGGCGCAGCATGATAGAGGTGTGTGGAGCGGATGGCGCAGCATGATAGAGGTGTGTGGAGCGGATGGCGCAGCATGATAGAGGTGTGTGGAGCGGATGGCGCAGCATGATAGAGGTGTGTGGAGCGGATGGCGCAGCATGATAGAGGTGTGTGGAGAGGATGGCGCAGCATGATAGAGGTGTGTGGAGCGGATGGTGCAGCATTATAGAGGTGTGCGGAGAGGATGGCGCAGCATGATAGAGGTGTGTGGAGAGGATGGTGCAGCATGATAGAGGTGTGTGGAGAGGATGGTGCAGCATGATAGAGGTGTGTGGAGAGGATGGTGCTGCATGATAGAGGTGTGTGGAGAGGATGGTGCAGCATGATAGAGGTGTGTGGAGAGGATGGTGCTGCATGATAGAGGTGTGTGGAGAGGATGGTGCAGCATGATAGAGGTGTGTGGAGAGGATGGTGCTGCATGATAGAGGTGTGTGGAGTGGATGGTGCAGCATTATAGAGGTGTGCGGAGAGGATGGTGCAGCATGATAGAGGTGTGCGGAGAGGATGGTGCAGCATGATAGAGGTGTGCGGAGAGGATGGTGCAGCATGATAGAGGTGTGTGGAGCGGATGGTGCAGCATGATAGAGGTGTGTGGAGCGGATGGCGCAGCATGATAGAGGTGTGTGGAGCGGATGGCGCAGCATGATAGAGGTGTGTGGAGCGGATGGTGCAGCGTGATAGAGGTGTGTGGAGCGGATGTTGCAGCATGATAGAGGTGTGTGGAGAGGATGGTGCAGCATGATAGAGGTGTGCGGAGAGGATGGTGTAACATGATAAAGGTGTGTGGAGCGGATGGTGTAGCATGATAGAGGTGTGTGGAGCAGATGGTGCAGCATGATAGAGGTGTGTGGAGCGGATGGTGCAGCATGATAGAGGTGTGTGGAGAGGATGGTGCAGCATGATAGAGGTGTGTGGAGAGGATGGTGCTGCATGATAGAGGTGTGTGGAGAGGATGTTGCAGCATGATAGAGGTGTGCGGAGAGGATGGTGCAGCATGATAGAAGTGTGTGGAGAGGATGGTGCAGCATGATAGAGGTGTGTGGAGTGGATGGTGCAGCATGATAGAGGTGTGTGGAGCGGATGGTGCAGCATGATAGAGGTGTGTGGAGCGGATGGTGCAGCATGATAGAGGTGTGCGGAGAGGATGGTGCAGCATGATAAAGGTGTGTGGAGCGGATGGTGTAGCATGATAGAGGTGTGTGGAGAGGATGGCGCAGCATGATAGAGGTGTGTGGAGAGGATGTTGCAGCATGATAGAGGTGTGTGGAGCGGATGGCGCAGCATGATAGAGGTGTGTGGAGCAGATGGTGCAGCATGATAGAGGTGTGTGGAGCGGATGGCGCAGCATGATAGAGGTGTGTGGAGCGGATGGTGCATGATAGAGGTGTGTGGAGAGGATGGTGCAGCATGATAGAGGTGTGTGGAGAGGATGGTGCTGCATGATAGAGGTGTGTGGAGAGGATGTTGCAGCATGATAGAGGTGTGCGGAGAGGATGGTGTAGCATGATAGAAGTGTGTGGAGAGGATGGTGCAGCATGATAGAGGTGTGTGGAGAGGATGGTGCTGCATGATAGAGGTGTGCGGAGAGGATGGTGCAGCATGATAGAAGTGTGTGGAGAGGATGGTGCAGCATGATAGAGGTGTGTGGAGAGGATGGTGCAGCATGATAGAGGTGTGCGGAGAGGATGGTGTAACATGATAAAGGTGTGTGGAGCGGATGGTGTAGCATGATAGAGGTGTGTGGAGAGGATGGTGCTGCATGATAGAGGTGTGTGGAGAGGATGGTGCTGCATGATAGAGGTGTGCGGAGAGGATGGTGCAGCATGATAGAAGTGTGTGGAGAGGATGGTGCAGCATGATAGAGGTGTGTGGAGCGGATGGCGCAGCATGATAGAGGTGTGTGGAGCGGATGGTGCAGCGTGATAGAGGTGTGTGGAGCGGATGTTGCAGCATGATAGAGGTGTGTGGAGAGGATGGTGCAGCATGATAGAGGTGTGCGGAGAGGATGGTGTAACATGATAAAGGTGTGTGGAGCGGATGGTGTAGCATGATAGAGGTGTGTGGAGCAGATGGTGCAGCATGATAGAGGTGTGTGGAGCGGATGGTGCAGCATGATAGAGGTGTGTGGAGAGGATGGTGCAGCATGATAGAGGTGTGTGGAGAGGATGGTGCTGCATGATAGAGGTGTGTGGAGAGGATGTTGCAGCATGATAGAGGTGTGCGGAGAGGATGGTGCAGCATGATAGAAGTGTGTGGAGAGGATGGTGCAGCATGATAGAGGTGTGTGGAGTGGATGGTGCAGCATGATAGAGGTGTGTGGAGCGGATGGTGCAGCATGATAGAGGTGTGTGGAGCGGATGGTGCAGCATGATAGAGGTGTGCGGAGAGGATGGTGCAGCATGATAAAGGTGTGTCGAGCGGATGGTGTAGCATGATAGAGGTGTGTGGAGAGGATGGCGCAGCATGATAGAGGTGTGTGGAGAGGATGTTGCAGCATGATAGAGGTGTGTGGAGCGGATGGCGCAGCATGATAGAGGTGTGTGGAGCAGATGGTGCAGCATGATAGAGGTGTGTGGAGCGGATGGCGCAGCATGATAGAGGTGTGTGGAGCGGATGGTGCATGATAGAGGTGTGTGGAGAGGATGGTGCAGCATGATAGAGGTGTGTGGAGAGGATGGTGCTGCATGATAGAGGTGTGTGGAGAGGATGTTGCAGCATGATAGAGGTGTGTGGAGAGGATGGTGCAGCATGATAGAGGTGTGTGGAGAGGATGGTGCAGCATGATAGAGGTGTGCGGAGAGGATGGTGCAGCATGATAGAAGTGTGTGGAGAGGATGGTGCTGCATGATAGAGGTGTGCGGAGAGGATGGTGCAGCATGATAGAAGTGTGTGGAGAGGATGGTGCAGCATGATAGAGGTGTGTGGAGTGGATGGTGCAGCATGATAGAGGTGTGTGGTGCGGATGGCGCAGCATGATAGAGGTGTGTGGAGCGGATGGTGCAGCATGATAGAGGTGTGTGGAGCGGATGGCGCAGCATGATAGAGGTGTGTGGAGAGGATGGTGCAGCATGATAGAGGTGTGTGGAGAGGATGGTGCAGCATGATAGAGGTGTGTGGAGCGGATGGCGCAGCATGATAGAGGTGTGTGGAGAGGATGGTGCTGCATGATAGAGGTGTGTGGAGAGGATGGTGCAGCATGATAGAGGTGTGTGGAGCGGATGGTGCTGCATGATAGAGGTGTGTGGAGAGGATGGTGCAGCATGATAGAGGTGTGTGGAGCGGATGGCGCAGCATGATAGAGGTGTGTGGAGCGGATGGCGCAGCATGATAGTTTTGTGCGGAGCGGACAGTAAAGCATGATGTGATGGATGTGTGCGGAGCGGCTGATAAAGTGTGGCGTGATAGATTTGCGCAGAGCGTCCGGTAAAGCGCGGCGCTATACATTTTTAATGATTGAATTGCTCCATTAAGTCCATTTCTTATTAATGTGGTAATAGTGATAATTCCTGGCAGATTAGGACGGATACGGCGCGGCCGCCGCCTCTCTCGCTGAACGCGTTTGTCAGATATAATTCATTCACAAAGCCATAATGCAGTCATCTATCATCCGCAGTCCCTGCCGCAGCTCGGGGCGCTGGCGACTCTCCGCTCCTTGATGTATTAGGTAACATATGCAAGCTATGAATTATCAACTGAAAGAAGTCAATTATCCACTCTAGAAATGAGTGTCTGGGCACCGATAGCCCCGGGGCCCCTTCTTGTATTTACCAAATGATTTCTAGCAGAGCAAACCGGACAGGCGGGGGAGGGGGGTCCTCGGCTCCAGATCTTCCACTCTGCACGGTTTATTTTTTGATTTCTCAGGAAACCTGCGAGAAACAGAGAACAGTCTGAACTTTTAATGCAATAATCCATTTTTATATACACCCGTCTTAATAAGTGGATTCATAAAAGAGCCGTAAGAGCGGCCTCCCGGACGCACCCCCTCCTGTCTGGTCTCCGCTCGACCCTCAATCACACACAGAGGTAGAGGCTGACAGAGGACGCTAATAGACTGGATAGAAGAGGGAATATTGGAGATTTTTCTGGGTCCCCTGCTGCCGGCCCTCCACCTTCATCTCTTTACACATTGATTTCTCTCTCTCAGAGACGCTCCAGTCAGCAGAAAGGCGGCGAGAACTGCGCAGCGCTGACACTTAGGGAAATGAGGTCATTACAGGGAATTACACAGGAGTTTGATGGCTCGGTAATAGGTTTTAATGATGGAATTTAACATAGGCCCCACCAGGGACAGGTTTGATGTACGTTCAGACAGGCCATTTAATAACCTGTGCTCAGCGCTTGAGCCGCGGCCTCTAAAAATAAAATCCCTTTAACAAGTTATTATTCCAAGGACCCGGCTCAGACGCTTTCTACCTGACCTCACGGCTTTCCCATCATGCTTCATTCTGCCCTATATATATCTATAGCCATGCACTTAGTCCTGACAACTGCCACACTATATATCCTGATATCATTATCATGGGGGGATTCTGTAGGATAACCCCAAATTCTCTTCTATTGTTATTATTTTTTTTCCATGAAGTTTTTTATTGAAAAGATTTATCAAATACAAAGAATAGTAAAACATTAAAAACATTCAAATAATACATTATATAACGAAAAAGACACGGATGTGGACACAGATACAACGGAGGTCAATGAGCGGCAGCCACATGTCAACTCCTAGGAATGAGGAGAAGGGGAAATATCCATATGGATTCATTCTCTTCTATTAAATCTAATTAACCAAGTACAAGAATTCAGAACCCCCAACAACAATGACGAGTCCCAAACACTAATGTCTACTGCAGTGAATGGCGACTCCACCCTAAAACCAAAGAGAAGATGAAGGTCAGGAATGTTGGGGTCCGGTCCTCCAAAGCAACTTATCATACACCTGCTGAAGACCACTCTACGAGCCTCGTCGTGGGAGGGGACGTCAGTGTTTCTCAGCTCCAGTCCTCAAATCAAGAGCGGTTCCAACAAGTAAATCTGAAACGCTGATCAGACCACGACATTAAGGAACTCCTGAAGATATGACCTTTGCGGTTCCTTGACCTCTACCAGCATCAGGGAGGTCGTCCAGGACACTATAACAAGTCACTCATTCTCCTATACTGGGGGCTTCATGTGAGGGCCCATTCACACGACCGTATTTTTTCCATCAGGTAAATACTGGCGTAAATACGGGTCCTTTGTCAAATGTATTTAACCCGTATTTACGGACCCGTTTTCTCTATTTCTCCCACTTAGAGAGAGATATTGCACTGCACTAATCGGCAGCCCCTTCTCTCTATCCATCACTGATCGCCAGCCTCTTCTCTCTATCAGTGCTCGATAGAAAGAAGGGGCAGCCCTTTCGTAAGAACTTCCACCAGATCAGAGGAGTAGCAATGGGAAGCCCTTGTGCTCCCACCTATGCCAATCTCTATTTGGGCTGGTGGGAGAAGGAAATTGTATTCAGTGACTGCATGGAGAAATATACGTCGTACATTGAGTTATGGCTTAGATTTATTGATGATGTTTTGATTTTGTGGTCAGGAACAACTGCGGAATTCAATGAATTTGTATCAATTCTTAATATCAATGATGTGGGCCTATACTTCACGGCAGAAATCCAGAAGAAAAATATTACCTTTCTTGATGTCAAAATTGAGAAAACAGATCTTGGCTATATACGAACTGAAATGTTCAGAAAGGATACCGCAACCAACAATTTATTGAGATGGGATGGCTGGCATCCTGCACCCCTGACGACGGGAATACCGAAGGGACATTACATTAGGGTTAGACGCAACTGCACCACAATCTCCGATTTCAAGACCTCAGCGAAGGGTCTTAGAGATAGATTTGAACGGAGAGGATATCCTAGTCATGTACTTAGAACGGCGTATCAACATGCCCTGGGCGCAAATAGGGAATCCTTGGTGAACCCCAAAGTACGTCCAGTACAAGATGACACTACCAGAGTGATAGGCACCTATGATGCTGCACATCGGGATGTAAGGAGGATACTCACTCTCTATTAGGACATCCTTAAATCAGATCCGGATGTAGATAGCCTAGTTGGAGAGAGACCACTGATCACTTTCAAAAGAGGTCGCAACATTAAGGATAGATTAGTGCACAGCCATCTTGAGGGAAATAACAGAACCTGGTTATCATCTAATTTGAAAGGTACATTCAGCTGTGGCAGATGCAAAGAATGTAGCTCCATTTGGAACATCCAAACTTTTAAGAGTACAACCACAGGTGAAGTGTTTGACACAAGATCGTTCATCAACTGCTCGACCAGAGGTGTGTTATATCTGATAACGTGTGCCTGTGGTATATCTGATAACGTGTGCCTGTGGTGTATCTGATAACGTGTGCCTGTGGTATATCTGATAACGTGTGCCTGTGGTGTATCTGATAACGTGTGCCTGTGGTGTATCTGATAACGTGTGCCTGTGGTATATCTGATAACGTGTGCCTGTGGTGTATCTGATAACGTGTGCCTGTGGTATATCTGATAACGTGTGCCTGTGGTATATCTGATAACATGTGCCTGTGGTATATCTGATAACGTGTGCCTGTGGTGTATCTGATAACGTGTGCCTGTGGTGTATCTGATAACGTGTGCCTGTGGTATATCTGATAACGTGTGCCTGTGGTGTATCTGATAACATGTGCCTGTGGTATATCTGATAACGTGTGCCTGTGGTATATCTGATAACATGTGCCTGTGGTATATCTGATAACGTGTGCCTGTGGTATATCTGATAACGTGTGCCTGTGGTGTATCTGATAACGTGTGCCTGTGGTGTATCTGATAACATGTGCCTGTGGTGTATCTGATAACGTGTGCCTGTGGTGTATCTGATAACGTGTGCCTGTGGTATATCTGATAACGTGTGCCTGTGGTATATCTGATAACGTGTGCCTGTGGTGTATCTGATAACGTGTGCCTGTGGTATATCTGATAACGTGTGCCTGTGGTATATCTGATAACGTGTGCCTGTGGTGTGTCTGATAACGTGTGCCTGTGGTGTATCTGATAACGTGTGCCTGTGGTGTATCTGATAACGTGTGCCTGTGGTGTATCTGATAACGTGTGCCTGTGGTATATCTGATAACGTGTGCCTGTGGTGTATCTGATAACGTGTGCCTGTGGTATATCTGATAACGTGTGCCTGTGGTGTATCTGATAACGTGTGCCTGTGGTGTATCTGATAACGTGTGCCTGTGGTATATCTGATAACGTGTGCCTGTGGTATATCTGATAACGTGTGCCTGTGGTATATCTGATAACGTGTGCCTGTGGTATATCTGATAACATGTGCCTGTGGTATATCTGATAACGTGTGCCTGTGGTGTATCTGATAACGTGTGCCTGTGGTGTATCTGATAACGTGTGCCTGTGGTATATCTGATAACGTGTGCCTGTGGTATATCTGATAACGTGTGCCTGTGGTATATCTGATAACGTGTGCCTGTGGTGTATCTGATAACGTGTGCCTGTGGTATATCTGATAACGTGTGCCTGTGGTGTATCTGATAAGGTGTGCCTGTGGTATATCTGATAACGTGTGCCTGTGGTATATCTGATAACGTGTGCCTGTGGTATATCTGATAACGTGTGCCTGCGGTGTATCTGATAACGTGTGCCTGTGGTATATCTGATAACGTGTGCCTGTGGTGTATCTGATAACGTGTGCCTGTGGTATATCTGATAACGTGTGCCTGTGGTATATCTGATAACGTGTGCCTGTGGTATATCTGATAACGTGTGCCTGTGGTATATCTGATAACGTGTGCCTGTGGTGTATCTGATAACGTGTGCCTGTGGTGTATCTGATAACGTGTGCCTGTGGTATATCTGATAACGTGTGTCTGTGGTGTATCTGATAACGTGTGCCTGTGGTATATCTGATAACGTGTGCCTGTGGTGTATCTGATAACGTGTGCCTGTGGTGTATCTGATAACGTGTGCCTGTGGTGTATCTGATAACGTGTGCCTGTGGTATATCTGATAACGTGTGCCTGTGGTATATCTGATAACGTGTGCCTGTGGTATATCTGATAACGTGTGCCTGTGGTATATCTGATAACGTGTGCCTGTGGTGTATCTGATAACGTGTGCCTGTGGTGTATCTGATAACGTGTGCCTGTGGTATATCTGATAACGTGTGTCTGTGGTGTATCTGATAACGTGTGCCTGTGGTATATCTGATAACGTGTGCCTGTGGTGTATCTGATAACGTGTGCCTGTGGTGTATCTGATAACGTGTGCCTGTGGTGTATCTGATAACGTGTGCCTGTGGTATATCTGATAACGTGTGCCTGTGGTATATCTGATAACGTGTGCCTGTGGTATATCTGATAACCTGTGCCTGTGGTGTATCTGATAACGTGTGCCTGTGGTGTATCTGATAACGTGTGCCTGTGGTGTATCTGATAACGTGTGCCTGTGGTATATCTGATAACGTGTGCCTGTGGTATATCTGATAACGTGTGCCTGTGGTATATCTGATAACCTGTGCCTGTGGTGTATCTGATAACGTGTGCCTGTGGTGTATCTGATAACGTGTGCCTGTGGTGTATCTGATAACGTGTGCCTGTGGTATATCTGATAACGTGTGCCTGTGGTGTATCTGATAACATGTGCCTGTGGTGTATCTGATAACGTGTGCCTGTGGTGTATCTGACAACGTGTGCCTGTGGTATATCTGATAACGTGTGCCTGTGGTGTATCTGATAACGTGTGCCTGTGGTATATCTGATAACGTGTGCCTGTGGTATATCTGATAACGTGTGCCTGTGGTATATCTGATAACGTGTGCCTGTGGTATATCTGATAACGTGTGCCTGTGGTATATCTGATAACGTGTGCCTGTGGTATATCTGATAACGTGTGCCTGTGGTATATCTGATAACCTGTGCCTGTGGTGTATCTGATAACGTGTGCCTGTGGTGTATCCGATAACGAGTGCCTGTGGAGTATCTGATAACGTGTGCCTGTGGTATATCCGATAACATGTGCCTGTGGTGAATCTGATAACGTGTGCCTGTGGTATATCTGATAACATGTGCCTGTGGTGTATCTTATAACGTGTGCCTGTGGTATATCTGATAACGTGTGCCTGTGGTATATCTGATAACGTGTGCCTGTGGTGTATCTGATAACGTGTGCCTGTGGTGTATCTGACAACGTGTGCCTGTGGTATATCTGATAACGTGTGCCTGTGGTGTATCTGATAACGTGTGCCTGTGGTATATCTGATAACGTGTGCCTGTGGTATATCTGATAACATGTGCCTGTGGTGTATCTGATAACGTGTGCGTGTGGTATATCTGATAACGTGTGCCTGTGGTATATCTGATAACGTGTGCCTGTGGTATATCTGATAACCTGTGCCTGTGGTGTATCTGATAACGTGTGCCTGTGGTGTATCCGATAACGAGTGCCTGTGGAGTATCTGATAACGTGTGCCTGTGGTATATCCGATAACATGTGCCTGTGGTGAATCTGATAACGTGTGCCTGTGGTATATCTGATAACATGTGCCTGTGGTGTATCTTATAACGTGTGCCTGTGGTATATCTGATAACGTGTGCCTGTGGTATATCTGATAACGTGTGCCTGTGGTGTATCTGATAACGTGTGCCTGTGGTGTATCTGATAACGTGTGCCTGTGGTATATCTGATAACGTGTGCCTGTGGTGTATCTGATAACGTGTGCCTGTGGTATATCTGATAACGTGTGCCTGTGGTATATCTGATAACGTGTGCCTGTGGTATATCTGATAACGTGTGCCTGTGGTATATCTGATAACGTGTGCCTGTGGTGTATCTGATAACGTGTGCCTGTGGTGTATCTGATAACGTGTGCCTGTGGTATATCTGATAACGTGTGCCTGTGGTATATCTGATAACCTGTGCCTGTGGTATATCTGATAACATGTGCCTGTGGTGTATCTGATAACGTGTGCCTGTGGTGTATCTGATAACGTGTGCCTGTGGTGTATCTGATAACGTGTGCCTGTGGTATATCTGATAACGTGTGCCTGTGGTGTATCTGATAACGTGTGCCTGTGGTATATCTGATAACGTGTGCCTGTGGTATATCTGATAACGTGTGCCTGTGGTGTATCTGATAACGTGTGCCTGTGGTATATCTGATAACGTGTGCCTGTGGTATATCTGATAACGTGTGCCTGTGGTGTGTCTGATAACGTGTGCCTGTGGTGTATCTGATAACGTGTGCCTGTGGTGTATCTGATAACGTGTGCCTGTGGTGTATCTGATAACGTGTGCCTGTGGTATATCTGATAACGTGTGCCTGTGGTGTATCTGATAACGTGTGCCTGTGGTATATCTGATAACGTGTGCCTGTGGTGTATCTGATAACGTGTGCCTGTGGTGTATCTGATAACGTGTGCCTGTGGTGTATCTGATAACGTGTGCCTGTGGTATATCTGATAACGTGTGCCTGTGGTATATCTGATAACGTGTGCCTGTGGTATATCTGATAACGTGTGCCTGTGGTATATCTGATAACGTGTGCCTGTGGTGTATCTGATAACGTGTGCCTGTGGTGTATCTGATAACGTGTGCCTGTGGTATATCTGATAACGTGTGCCTGTGGTATATCTGATAACGTGTGCCTGTGGTATATCTGATAACGTGTGCCTGTGGTGTATCTGATAACGTGTGCCTGTGGTATATCTGATAACGTGTGCCTGTGGTGTATCTGATAAGGTGTGCCTGTGGTATATCTGATAACGTGTGCCTGTGGTATATCTGATAACGTGTGCCTGTGGTATATCTGATAACGTGTGCCTGCGGTGTATCTGATAACGTGTGCCTGTGGTATATCTGATAACGTGTGCCTGTGGTGTATCTGATAACGTGTGCCTGTGGTATATCTGATAACGTGTGCCTGTGGTATATCTGATAACGTGTGCCTGTGGTATATCTGATAACGTGTGCCTGTGGTATATCTGATAACGTGTGCCTGTGGTGTATCTGATAACGTGTGCCTGTGGTGTATCTGATAACGTGTGCCTGTGGTATATCTGATAACGTGTGTCTGTGGTGTATCTGATAACGTGTGCCTGTGGTATATCTGATAACGTGTGCCTGTGGTGTATCTGATAACGTGTGCCTGTGGTGTATCTGATAACGTGTGCCTGTGGTGTATCTGATAACGTGTGCCTGTGGTATATCTGATAACGTGTGCCTGTGGTATATCTGATAACGTGTGCCTGTGGTATATCTGATAACGTGTGCCTGTGGTATATCTGATAACGTGTGCCTGTGGTGTATCTGATAACGTGTGCCTGTGGTGTATCTGATAACGTGTGCCTGTGGTATATCTGATAACGTGTGTCTGTGGTGTATCTGATAACGTGTGCCTGTGGTATATCTGATAACGTGTGCCTGTGGTGTATCTGATAACGTGTGCCTGTGGTGTATCTGATAACGTGTGCCTGTGGTGTATCTGATAACGTGTGCCTGTGGTATATCTGATAACGTGTGCCTGTGGTATATCTGATAACGTGTGCCTGTGGTATATCTGATAACCTGTGCCTTTGGTGTATCTGATAACGTGTGCCTGTGGTGTATCTGATAACGTGTGCCTGTGGTGTATCTGATAACGTGTGCCTGTGGTATATCTGATAACGTGTGCCTGTGGTATATCTGATAACGTGTGCCTGTGGTGTATCTGATAACGTGTGCCTGTGGTGTATCTGATAACGTGTGCCTGTGGTGTATCTGATAACGTGTGCCTGTGGTGTATCTGATAACGTGTGCCTGTGGTATATCTGATAACGTGTGCCTGTGGTGTATCTGATAACATGTGCCTGTGGTGTATCTGATAACGTGTGCCTATGGTGTATCTGACAACGTGTGCCTGTGGTATATCTGATAACGTGTGCCTGTGGTGTATCTGATAACGTGTGCCTGTGGTATATCTGATAACGTGTGCCTGTGGTATATCTGATAACGTGTGCCTGTGGTATATCTGATAACATGTGCCTGTGGTATATCTGATAACGTGTGCCTGTGGTATATCTGATAACGTGTGCCTGTGGTATATCTGATAACGTGTGCCTGTGGTATATCTGATAACCTGTGCCTGTGGTGTATCTGATAACGTGTGCCTGTGGTGTATCCGATAACGAGTGCCTGTGGAGTATCTGATAACGTGTGCCTGTGGTATATCCGATAACATGTGCCTGTGGTGAATCTGATAACGTGTGCCTGTGGTATATCTGATAACATGTGCCTGTGGTGTATCTTATAACGTGTGCCTGTGGTATATCTGATAACGTGTGCCTGTGGTATATCTGATAACGTGTGCCTGTGGTGTATCTGATAACGTGTGCCTGTGGTGTATCTGACAACGTGTGCCTGTGGTATATCTGATAACGTGTGCCTGTGGTGTATCTGATAACGTGTGCCTGTGGTATATCTGATAACGTGTGCCTGTGGTATATCTGATAACATGTGCCTGTGGTGTATCTGATAACGTGTGCCTGTGGTATATCTGATAACGTGTGCCTGTGGTATATCTGATAACGTGTGCCTGTGGTATATCTGATAACGTGTGCCTGTGGTATATCTGATAACCTGTGCCTGTGGTGTATCTGATAACGTGTGCCTGTGGTGTATCCGATAACGAGTGCCTGTGGAGTATCTGATAACGTGTGCCTGTGGTATATCCGATAACATGTGCCTGTGGTGAATCTGATAACGTGTGCCTGTGGTATATCTGATAACATGTGCCTGTGGTGTATCTTATAACGTGTGCCTGTGGTATATCTGATAACGTGTGCCTGTGGTATATCTGATAACGTGTGCCTGTGGTGTATCTGATAACGTGTGCCTGTGGTGTATCTGATAACGTGTGCCTGTGGTATATCTGATAACGTGTGCCTGTGGTGTATCTGATAACGTGTGCCTGTGGTATATCTGATAACGTGTGCCTGTGGTATATCTGATAACGTGTGCCTGTGGTATATCTGATAACGTGTGCCTGTGGTATATCTGATAACGTGTGCCTGTGGTATATCTGATAACGTGTGCCTGTGGTGTATCTGATAACGTGTGCCTGTGGTATATCTGATAACGTGTGCCTGTGGTATATCTGATAACCTGTGCCTGTGGTATATCTGATAACATGTGCCTGTGGTGTATCTGATAACGTGTGCCTGTGGTATATCTGATAACGTGTGCCTGTGGTGTATCTGATAACGTGTGCCTGTGGTGTATCTGATAACGTGTGCCTGTGGTGTATCTGATAACGTGTGCCTGTGGTGTATCTGATAACGTGTGCCTGTGGTGTATCTGATAACGTGTGCCTGTGGTGTATCTGATAACGTGTGCCTGTGGTGTATCTGATAACGTGTGCCTGTGGTGTATCTGATAACGTGTGCCTGTGGTGTATCTGATAACGTGTGCCTGTGGTATATCTGATAACGTGTGCCTGTGGTATATCTGATAACGTGTGCCTGTGGTGTATCTGATAACGTGTGCCTGTGGTGTATCTGATAACGTGTGCCTGTGGTGTATCTGATAACGTGTGCCTGTGGTGTATCTGATAACGTGTGCCTGTGGTATATCTGATAACGTGTGCCTGTGGTATATCTGATAACGTGTGCCTGTGGTGTATCTGATAACGTGTGCCTGTGGTATATCTGATAACGTGTGCCTGTGGTATATCTGATAACGTGTGCCTGTGGTATATCTGATAACATGTGCATGTGGTGTATCTGATAACGTGTGCCTGTGGTGTATCTGATAACGTGTGCCTGTGGTATATCTGATAACGTGTGCCTGTGGTGTATCTGATAACGTCTGCCTGTGGTGTATCTGATAACGTGTGCCTGTGGTATATCTGATAACATGTGCCTGTGGTGTATCTGATAACGTGTGCCTGTGGTATATCTGATAACGTGTGCCTGTGGTGTATCTGATAACGTGTGCCTGTGGTGTATCTGATAACGTGTGCCTGTGGTGTATCTGATAACGTGTGCCTGTGGTGTATCTGATAACGTGTGCCTGTGGTATATCTGATAACGTGTGCCTGTGGTATATCTGATAACGTGTGCCTGTGGTATATCTGATAACGTGTGCCTGTGGTATATCTGATAACGTGTGCCTGTGGTATATCTGATAACGTGTGCCTGTGGTGTATCTGATAACGTGTGCCTGTGGTATATCTGATAACGTGTGCCTGTGGTATATCTGATAACGTGTGCCTGTGGTATATCTGATAACGTGTGCCTGTGGTGTATCTGATAACCTGTGCCTGTGGTGTATCTGATAACGTGTGCCTGTGGTATATCTGATAACGTGTGCCTGTGGTGTATCTGATAACGTGTGCCTGTGGTATATCTGATAACGTGTGCCTGTGGTATATCTGATAACGTGTGCCTGTGGTATATCTGATAACCTGTGCCTGTGGTGTATCTGATAACGTGTGCCTGTGGTGTATCTGATAACGTGTGCCTGTGGTGTATCTGATAACGTGTGCCTGTGGTATATCTGATAACGTGTGCCTGTGGTGTATCTGATAACATGTGCCTGTGGTGTATCTGATAACGTGTGCCTGTGGTGTATCTGACAACGTGTGCCTGTGGTATATCTGATAACGTGTGCCTGTGGTGTATCTGATAACGTGTGCCTGTGGTATATCTGATAACGTGTGCCTGTGGTATATCTGATAACGTGTGCCTGTGGTATATCTGATAACGTGTGCCTGTGGTATATCTGATAACGTGTGCCTGTGGTGTATCTGATAACGTGTGCCTGTGGTGTATCTGATAACGTGTGCCTGTGGTATATCTGATAACGTGTGCCTGTGGTATATCTGATAACGTGTGCCTGTGGTGTATCTGATAACGTGTGCCTGTGGTATATCTGATAACGTGTGCCTGTGGTGTATCTGATAACGTGTGCCTGTGGTGTATCTGATAACGTGTGCCTGTGGTATATCTGATAACATGTGCCTGTGGTGTATCTGATAACGTGTGCCTGTGGTATATCTGATAACGTGTGCCTGTGGTACATCTGATAACGTGTGCCTGTGGTGTATCTGATAACGTGTGCCTGTGGTATATCTGATAACCTGTGCCTGTGGTATATCTGATAACGTGTGCCTGTGGTGTATCTGATAACGTGTGCCTGTGGTATATCTGATAACGTGTGCCTGTGGTGTATCTGATAACGTGTGCCTGTGGTATATCTGATAAAGTGTGCCTGTGGTGTATCTGATAACGTGTGCCTGTGGTATATCTGATAAAGTGTGCCTGTGGTGTATCTGATAACGTGTGCCTGTGGTATATCTGATAACGTGTGCCTGTGGTGTATCTGATAACGTGTGCCTGTGGTATATCTGATAACGTGTGCCTGTGGTGTATCTGATAACGTGTGCCTGTGGTGTATCTGATAACGTGTGCCTGTGGTATATCTGATAAAGTGTGCCTGTGGTATATCTGATAAAGTGTGCCTGTGGTGTATCTGATAACGTGTGCCTGTGGTATATCTGATAAAGTGTGCCTGTGGTGTATCTGATAACGTGTGCCTGTGGTATATCTGATAACGTGTGCCTGTGGTGTATCTGATAACGTGTGCCTGTGGTATATCTGATAACGTGTGCCTGTGGTGTATCTGATAACGTGTGCCTGTGGTATATCTGATAACGTGTGCCTGTGGTATATCTGATAACGTGTGCCTGTGGTGTATCTGATAACGTGTGCCTGTGGTATATCTGATAAAGTGTGCCTGTGGTGTATCTGATAACGTGTGCCTGTGGTATATCTGATAAAGTGTGCCTGTGGTGTATCTGATAACGTGTGCCTGTGGTATATCTGATAACGTGTGCCTGTGGTGTATCTGATAACGTGTGCCTGTGGTATATCTGATAACGTGTGCCTGTGGTGTATCTGATAACGTGTGCCTGTGGTATATCTGATAACGTGTGCCTGTGGTATATCTGATAACGTGTGCCTGTGGTATATCTGATAAAGTGTGCCTGTGGTATATCTGATAACGTGTGCCTGTGGTGTATCTGATAACGTGTGCCTGTGGTATATCTGATAACGTGTGCCTGTGGTGTATCTGATAACGTGTGCCTGTGGTATATCTGATAACGTGTGCCTGTGGTGTATCTGATAACCTGTGCCTGTGGTATATCTGATAACGTGTGCCTGTGGTATATCTGATAACGTGTGCCTGTGGTGTATCTGATAACATGTGCCTGTGGTATATCTGATAACATGTGCCTGTGGTATATCTGATAACGTGTGCCTGTGGTGTATCTGATAACGTGTGCCTGTGGTATATCTGATAACGTGTGCCTGTGGTGTATCTGATAACGTGTGCCTGTGGTATATCTGATAACGCGTGCCTGTGGTGTATCTGATAACCTGTGCCTGTGGTATATCTGATAACGTGTGCCTGTGGTGTATCTGATAACCTGTGCCTGTGGTATATCTGATAACGTGTGCCTGTGGTACATCTGATAACGTGTACCTGTGGTGTATCTGATAACGTGTGCCTGTGGTGTATCTGATAACGTGTGCCTGTGGTGTATCTGATAACGTGTGCCTGTGGTATATCTGATAACGTGTGCCTGTGGTGTATCTGATAACGTGTGCCTGTGGTATATCTGATAACCTGTGCCTGTGGTGTATCTGATAACGTGTGCCTGTGGTATATCTGATAACCTGTGCCTGTGGTATATCTGATAACGTGTGCCTGTGGTGTATCTGATAACCTGTGCCTGTGGTATATCTGATAACGTGTGCCTGTGGTACATCTGATAACGTGGGCCTGTGGTGTATCTGCTAACGTGTGCCTGTGGTGTATCTGATAACGTGGGCCTGTGGTGTATCTGATAACGTGTGCCTGTGGTATATCTGATAACGTGTGCCTGTGGTATATCTGATAACCTGTGCCTGTGGTGTATCTGATAACGTGTGCCTGTGGTATATCTGATAAAGTGTGCCTGTGGTGTATCTGATAACGTGTGCCTGTGGTATATCTGATAACGTGTGCCTGTGGTGTATCTGATAACGTGTGCCTGTGGTGTATCTGATAACGTGTGCCTGTGGTGTATCTGATAACGTGTGCCTGTGGTGTATCTGATAACGTGTGCCTGTGGTATATCTGATAACCTGTGCCTGTGGTATATCTGATAACCTGTGCCTGTGGTATATCTGATAACGTGTGCCTGTGGTGTATCTGATAACCTGTGCCTGTGGTATATCTGATAACGTGTGCCTGTGGTACATCTGATAACATGTGCCTGTGGTGTATCTGATAACGTGTGCCTGTCGTGTATCTGATAACGTGGGCCTGTGGTGTATTTGATAACGTGTGCCTGTGGCATATCTGATAACGTGTGCCTGTGGTATATCTGATAACGTGTGCCTGTGGTGTATCTGATAACGTGTGCCTGTGGTATATCTGATAACATTTGCCTGTGGTATATCTGATAACGTGTGCCTGTGGTGTATCTGATAACGTGTGCCTGTGGTATATCTGATAACGTGTGCCTGTGGTATATCTGATAACGTGTGCCTGTGGTATATCTGATAACGTGTGCCTGTGGTGTATCTGATAACGTGTGCCTGTGGTATATCTGATAACGTGTGCCTGTGGTGTATCTGATAACGTGTGCCTGTGGTATATCTGATAACGTGGGCCTGTGGTATATCTGATAACGTGTGCCTGTGGTGTATCTGATAACGTGTGCCTGTGGTGTATCTGATAACGTGTGCCTGTGGTGTATCTGATAACATTTGCCTGTGGTATATCTGATAACGTGGGCCTGTGGTATATCTGATAACGTGTGCCTGTAGTGTATCTGATAACGTGTGCCTGTGGTATATCTCATAACGTGTGTCTGTGGTGTATCAGATATTGTGTGCCTGTGGTATATCTGATAACGTGTGCCTGTGGTGTATCTGATAACGTGTGCCTGTGGTATATCTGATAACGTGTGCCTGTGGTGTATCTGATAACGTGTGCCTGTGGTATATCTGATAACGTGTGCCTGTGGTGTATCTGATAACGTGTGCCTGTGGTATATCTGATAACCTGTGCCTGTGGTATATCTGATAACCTGTGCCTGTGGTATATCTGATAACGTGTGCCTGTGGTGTATCTGATAACCTGTGCCTGTGGTATATCTGATAACGTGTGCCTGTGGTACATCTGATAACATGTGCCTGTGGTGTATCTGATAACGTGTGCCTGTCGTGTATCTGATAACGTGGGCCTGTGGCGTATTTGATAACGTGTGCCTGTGGCATATCTGATAACGTGTGCCTGTGGTATATCTGATAACGTGTGCCTGTGGTGTATCTGATAACGTGTGCCTGTGGTATATCTGATAACATTTGCCTGTGGTATATCTGATAACGTGTGCCTGTGGTGTATCTGATAACGTGTGCCTGTGGTATATCTGATAACGTGTGCCTGTGGTATATCTGATAACGTGTGCCTGTGGTGTATCTGATAACGTGTGCCTGTGGTGTATCTGATAACGTGTGCCTGTGGTGTATCTGATAACGTGTGCCTGTGGTGTATCTGATAACGTGTGCCTGTGGTGTATCTGATAACGTGTGCCTGTGGTATATCTGATAACATTTGCCTGTGGTATATCTGATAACGTGTGCCTGTGGTGTATCTGATAACGTGTGCCTGTGGTGTATCTGATAACGTGTGCCTGTGGTATATCTGATAACGTGTGCCTGTGGTGTATCTGATAACGTGTGCCTGTGGTATATCTGATAACGTGTGCCTGTGGTGTATCTGATAACTTGTGCCTGTGGTATATCTGATAACGTGTGCCTGTGGTATATCTGATAACGTGTGCCTGTGATGTATCTGATAACGTGTGCCTGTGGTATATCTGATAACGTGTGCCTGTGGTATATCTGATAACGTGTGTCTGTGGTGTATCTGATAACGTGTGCCTGTGGTATATCTGATAACGTGTGCCTGTGGTATATCTGATAACGTGTGCCTGTGGTATATCTGATAACGTGTGCCTGTGGTGTATCTGATAACGTGTGCCTGTGGTATATCTGATAACGTGTGCCTGTGGTGTATCTGATAACGTGTGCCTGTGGTGTATCTGATAACGTGTGCCTGTGGTATATCTGATAACGTGTGCCTGTGGTGTATCTGATAACGTGTGCCTGTGGTGTATCTGATAACGTGTGCCTGTGGTATATCTGATAACATGTGCCTGTGGTGTATCTGATAACGTGTGCCTGTGGTATATCTGATAACGTGTGCCTGTGGTACATCTGATAACATGTGCCTGTGGTGTATCTGATAACGTGTGCCTGTGGTACATCTGATAACATGTGCCTGTGGTGTATCTGATAACGTGTGCCTGTGGTACATCTGATAACGTGTGCCTGTGGTATATCTGATAACGTGTGCCTGTGGTATATCTGATAACGTGTGCCTGTGGTTTATCTGATAACGTGTGCCTGTGGTATATCTGATAACGTGTGCCTGTGGTGTATCTGATAACGTGTGCCTGTGGTATATCTGATAACGTGTGCCTGTGGTGTATCTGATAACCTGTGCCTGTGGTGTATCTGATAACGTGTGCCTGTGGTGTATCTGATAACGTGTGCCTGTGGTGTATCTGATAACGTGTGCCTGTGGTATATCTGATAACGTGTGCCTGTGGTGTATCTGATAACGTGTGCCTGTGGTATATCTGATAACGTGTGCCTGTGGTGTATCTGATAACGTGTGCCTGTGGTATATCTGATAACCTGTGCCTGTGGTATATCTGATAACGTGTGCCTGTGGTATATCTGATAACCTGTGCCTGTGGTATATCTGATAACGTGTGCCTGTGGTGTATCTGATAACCTGTGCCTGTGGTATATCTGATAACGTGTGCCTGTGGTACATCTGATAACGTGTGCCTGTGGTGTATCTGATAACGTGTGCCTGTGGTATATCTGATAACCTGTGCCTGTGGTATATCTGATAACGTGTGCCTGTGGTGTATCTGATAACGTGTGCCTGTGGTATATCTGATAACGTGTGCCTGTGGTGTATCTGATAACGTGTGCCTGTGGTATATCTGATAAAGTGTGCCTGTGGTGTATCTGATAACGTGTGCCTGTGGTATATCTGATAAAGTGTGCCTGTGGTGTATCTGATAACGTGTGCCTGTGGTATATCTGATAACGTGTGCCTGTGGTGTATCTGATAACGTGTGCCTGTGGTATATCTGATAACGTGTGCCTGTGGTGTATCTGATAACGTGTGCCTGTGGTATATCTGATAAAGTGTGCCTGTGGTATATCTGATAAAGTGTGCCTGTGGTGTATCTGATAACGTGTGCCTGTGGTATATCTGATAAAGTGTGCCTGTGGTGTATCTGATAACGTGTGCCTGTGGTATATCTGATAACGTGTGCCTGTGGTGTATCTGATAACGTGTGCCTGTGGTATATCTGATAACGTGTGCCTGTGGTGTATCTGATAACGTGTGCCTGTGGTATATCTGATAACGTGTGCCTGTGGTATATCTGATAACGTGTGCCTGTGGTGTATCTGATAACGTGTGCCTGTGGTATATCTGATAAAGTGTGCCTGTGGTGTATCTGATAACGTGTGCCTGTGGTATATCTGATAAAGTGTGCCTGTGGTGTATCTGATAACGTGTGCCTGTGGTATATCTGATAACGTGTGCCTGTGGTGTATCTGATAACGTGTGCCTGTGGTATATCTGATAAGGTGTGCCTGTGGTGTATCTGATAACGTGTGCCTGTGGTATATCTGATAACGTGTGCCTGTGGTATATCTGATAACGTGTGCCTGTGGTATATCTGATAAAGTGTGCCTGTGGTATATCTGATAACGTGTGCCTGTGGTGTATCTGATAACGTGTGCCTGTGGTATATCTGATAACGTGTGCCTGTGGTGTATCTGATAACGTGTGCCTGTGGTATATCTGATAACGTGTGCCTGTGGTGTATCTGATAACCTGTGCCTGTGGTATATCTGATAACGTGTGCCTGTGGTATATCTGATAACGTGTGCCTGTGGTGTATCTGATAACATGTGCCTGTGGTATATCTGATAACATGTGCCTGTGGTATATCTGATAACGTGTGCCTGTGGTGTATCTGATAACGTGTGCCTGTGGTATATCTGATAACGTGTGCCTGTGGTGTATCTGATAACGTGTGCCTGTGGTATATCTGATAACGCGTGCCTGTGGTGTATCTGATAACCTGTGCCTGTGGTATATCTGATAACGTGTGCCTGTGGTGTATCTGATAACCTGTGCCTGTGGTATATCTGATAACGTGTGCCTGTGGTACATCTGATAACGTGTACCTGTGGTGTATCTGATAACGTGTGCCTGTGGTGTATCTGATAACGTGTGCCTGTGGTGTATCTGATAACGTGTGCCTGTGGTATATCTGATAACGTGTGCCTGTGGTGTATCTGATAACGTGTGCCTGTGGTATATCTGATAACCTGTGCCTGTGGTGTATCTGATAACGTGTGCCTGTGGTATATCTGATAACCTGTGCCTGTGGTATATCTGATAACGTGTGCCTGTGGTGTATCTGATAACCTGTGCCTGTGGTATATCTGATAACGTGTGCCTGTGGTACATCTGATAACGTGGGCCTGTGGTGTATCTGCTAACGTGTGCCTGTGGTGTATCTGATAACGTGGGCCTGTGGTGTATCTGATAACGTGTGCCTGTGGTATATCTGATAACGTGTGCCTGTGGTATATCTGATAACCTGTGCCTGTGGTGTATCTGATAACGTGTGCCTGTGGTATATCTGATAAAGTGTGCCTGTGGTGTATCTGATAACGTGTGCCTGTGGTATATCTGATAACGTGTGCCTGTGGTGTATCTGATAACGTGTGCCTGTGGTGTATCTGATAACGTGTGCCTGTGGTGTATCTGATAACGTGTGCCTGTGGTGTATCTGATAACGTGTGCCTGTGGTATATCTGATAACCTGTGCCTGTGGTATATCTGATAACCTGTGCCTGTGGTATATCTGATAACGTGTGCCTGTGGTGTATCTGATAACCTGTGCCTGTGGTATATCTGATAACGTGTGCCTGTGGTACATCTGATAACATGTGCCTGTGGTGTATCTGATAACGTGTGCCTGTCGTGTATCTGATAACGTGGGCCTGTGGTGTATTTGATAACGTGTGCCTGTGGCATATCTGATAACGTGTGCCTGTGGTATATCTGATAACGTGTGCCTGTGGTGTATCTGATAACGTGTGCCTGTGGTATATCTGATAACGTGTGCCTGTGGTATATCTGATAACGTGTGCCTGTGGTATATCTGATAACGTGTGCCTGTGGTGTATCTGATAACGTGTGCCTGTGGTATATCTGATAACGTGTGCCTGTGGTGTATCTGATAACGTGTGCCTGTGGTATATCTGATAACGTGGGCCTGTGGTATATCTGATAACGTGTGCCTGTGGTGTATCTGATAACGTGTGCCTGTGGTATATCTGATAACGTGTGCCTGTGGTATATCTGATAACGTGTGCCTGTGGTATATCTGATAACGTGTGCCTGTGGTGTATCTGATAACGTGTGCCTGTGGTATATCTGATAACGTGTGCCTGTGGTGTATCTGATAACGTGTGCCTGTGGTATATCTGATAACGTGGGCCTGTGGTATATCTGATAACGTGTGCCTGTGGTGTATCTGATAACGTGTGCCTGTGGTGTATCTGATAACGTGTGCCTGTGGTGTATCTGATAACATTTGCCTGTGGTATATCTGATAACGTGGGCCTGTGGTATATCTGATAACGTGTGCCTGTAGTGTATCTGATAACGTGTGCCTGTGGTATATCTCATAACGTGTGTCTGTGGTGTATCAGATATTGTGTGCCTGTGGTATATCTGATAACGTGTGCCTGTGGTGTATCTGATAACGTGTGCCTGTGGTATATCTGATAACGTGTGCCTGTGGTGTATCTGATAACGTGTGCCTGTGGTATATCTGATAACGTGTGCCTGTGGTGTATCTGATAACGTGTGCCTGTGGTATATCTGATAACCTGTGCCTGTGGTATATCTGATAACCTGTGCCTGTGGTATATCTGATAACGTGTGCCTGTGGTGTATCTGATAACCTGTGCCTGTGGTATATCTGATAACGTGTGCCTGTGGTACATCTGATAACATGTGCCTGTGGTGTATCTGATAACGTGTGCCTGTCGTGTATCTGATAACGTGGGCCTGTGGCGTATTTGATAACGTGTGCCTGTGGCATATCTGATAACGTGTGCCTGTGGTATATCTGATAACGTGTGCCTGTGGTGTATCTGATAACGTGTGCCTGTGGTATATCTGATAACATTTGCCTGTGGTATATCTGATAACGTGTGCCTGTGGTATATCTGATAACGTGTGCCTGTGCTATATCTGATAACGTGTGCCTGTGGTATATCTGATAACGTGTGCCTGTGGTGTATCTGATAACGTGTGCCTGTGGTGTATCTGATAACGTGTGCCTGTGGTGTATCTGATAACGTGTGCCTGTGGTGTATCTGATAACGTGTGCCTGTGGTGTATCTGATAACGTGTGCCTGTGGTATATCTGATAACATTTGCCTGTGGTATATCTGATAACGTGTGCCTGTGGTGTATCTGATAACGTGTGCCTGTGGTATATCTGATAACGTGTGCCTGTGGTATATCTGATAACGTGTGCCTGTGGTGTATCTGATAACGTGTGCCTGTGGTATATCTGATAACGTGTGCCTGTGGTGTATCTGATAACGTGTGCCTGTGGTATATCTGATAACGTGTGCCTGTGGTATATCTGATAACGTGTGCCTGTGGTATATCTGATAACGTGTGCCTGTGGTGTATCTGATAACATTTGCCTGTGGTATATCTGATAACGTGGGCCTGTGGTATATCTGATAACGTGTGCCTGTAGTGTATCTGATAACGTGTGCCTGTGGTATATCTCATAACGTGTGTCTGTGGTGTATCAGATATTGTGTGCCTGTGGTATATCTGATAACGTGTGCCTGTGGTGTATCTGATAACGTGTGCCTGTGGTATATCTGATAACGTGTGCCTGTGGTGTATCTGATAACGTGTGCCTGTGGTATATCTGATAACGTGTGCCTGTGGTGTATCTGATAACCTGTGCCTGTGGTATATCTGATAACGTGTGCCTGTGGTGTATCTGATAACCTGTGCCTGTGGTATATCTGATAACGTGTGCCTGTGGTACATCTGATAACGTGTGCCTGTGGTGTATCTGATAACGTGTGCCTGTGGTGTATCTGATAACGTGTGCCTGTGGTGTATCTGATAACGTGTGCCTGTGGTATATCTGATAACGTGTGCCTGTGGTTTATCTGATAACGTGTGCCTGTGGTATATCTGATAACCTGTGCCTGTGGTGTATCTGATAACGTGTGCCTGTGGTATATCTGATAACCTGTGCCTGTGGTATATCTGATAACGTGTGCCTGTGGTGTATCTGATAACCTGTGCCTGTGGTATATCTGATAACGTGTGCCTGTGGTACATCTGATAACGTGGGCCTGTGGTGTATCTGCTAACGTGTGCCTGTGGTGTATCTGATAACGTGGGCCTGTGGTGTATCTGATAACGTGTGCCTGTGGTATATCTGATAACGTGTGCCTGTGGTGTATCTGATAACGTGTGCCTGTGGTATATCTGATAACGTGTGCCTGTGGTGTATCTGATAACGTGTGCCTGTGGTGTATCTGATAACGTGTGCCTGTGGTGTATCTGATAACGTGTGCCTGTGGTGTATCTGATAACGTGTGCCTGTGGTATATCTGATAACCTGTGCCTGTGGTATATCTGATAACCTGTGCCTGTGGTATATCTGATAACGTGTGCCTGTGGTGTATCTGATAACCTGTGCCTGTGGTATATCTGATAACGTGTGCCTGTGGTACATCTGATAACATGTGCCTGTGGTGTATCTGATAACGTGTGCCTGTCGTGTATCTGATAACGTGGGCCTGTGGCGTATTTGATAACGTGTGCCTGTGGCATATCTGATAACGTGTGCCTGTGGTATATCTGATAACGTGTGCCTGTGGTGTATCTGATAACGTGTGCCTGTGGTATATCTGATAACATTTGCCTGTGGTATATCTGATAACGTGTGCCTGTGGTGTATCTGATAACGTGTGCCTGTGGTATATCTGATAACGTGTGCCTGTGGTATATCTGATAACGTGTGCCTGTGGTATATCTGATAACGTGTGCCTGTGGTGTATCTGATAATGTGTGCCTGTGGTATATCTGATAACGTGTGCCTGTGGTGTATCTGATAACGTGTGCCTGTGGTATATCTGATAACGTGGGCATGTGGTATATCTGATAACGTGTGCCTGTGGTGTATCTGATAACCTGTGCCTGTGGTGTATCTGATAACATTTGCCTGTGGTATATCTGATAACGTGGGCCTGTGGTATATCTGATAACGTGTGCCTGTAGTGTATCTGATAACGTGTGCCTGTGGTATATCTCATAACGTGTGTCTGTGGTGTATCAGATATTGTGTGCCTGTGGTATATCTGATAACGTGTGCCTGTGGTGTATCTGATAACGTGTGCCTGTGGTATATCTGATAACGTGTGCCTGTGGTGTATCTGATAACGTGTGCCTGTGGTATATCTGATAAAGTGTGCCTGTGGTGTATCTGATAACGTGTGCCTGTGGTATATCTGATAACCTGTGCCTGTGGTATATCTGATAACCTGTGCCTGTGGTATATCTGATAACGTGTGCCTGTGGTGTATCTGATAACCTGTGCCTGTGGTATATCTGATAACGTGTGCCTGTGGTACATCTGATAACATGTGCCTGTGGTGTATCTGATAACGTGTGCCTGTCGTGTATCTGATAACGTGGGCCTGTGGCGTATTTGATAACGTGTGCCTGTGGCATATCTGATAACGTGTGCCTGTGGTATATCTGATAACGTGTGCCTGTGGTGTATCTGATAACGTGTGCCTGTGGTATATCTGATAACATTTGCCTGTGGTATATCTGATAACGTGTGCCTGTGGTGTATCTGATAACGTGTGCCTGTGGTATATCTGATAACGTGTGCCTGTGGTATATCTGATAACGTGTGCCTGTGGTGTATCTGATAACGTGTGCCTGTGGTGTATCTGATAACGTGTGCCTGTGGTGTATCTGATAACGTGTGCCTGTGGTGTATCTGATAACGTGTGCCTGTGGTGTATCTGATAACGTGTGCCTGTGATGTATCTGATAACGTGTGCCTGTGGTATATCTGATAACCTGTGCCTGTGGTATATCTGATAACCTGTGCCTGTGGTATATCTGATAACGTGTGCCTGTGGTGTATCTGATAACCTGTGCCTGTGGTATATCTGATAACGTGTGCCTGTGGTACATCTGATAACATGTGCCTGTGGTGTATCTGATAACGTGTGCCTGTCGTGTATCTGATAACGTGTGCCTGTGGTACATCTGATAACATGTGCCTGTGGTATATCTGATAACGTGTGCCTGTGGTATATCTGATAACGTGTGCCTGTGGCATATCTGATAACGTGTGCCTGTGGTATATCTGATAACGTGTGCCTGTGGTGTATCTGATAACGTGTGCCTGTGGTATATCTGATAACATTTGCCTGTGGTATATCTGATAACGTGTGCCTGTGGTGTATCTGATAACGTGTGCCTGTGGTATATCTGATAACGTGTGCCTGTGGTATATCTGATAACGTGTGCCTGTGGTGTATCTGATAACGTGTGCCTGTGGTGTATCTGATAACGTGTGCCTGTGGTGTATCTGATAACGTGTGCCTGTGGTGTATCTGATAACGTGTGCCTGTGGTGTATCTGATAACGTGTGCCTGTGGTATATCTGATAACATTTGCCTGTGGTATATCTGCTAACGTGTGCCTGTGGTGTATCTGATAACGTGTGCCTGTGGTATATCTGATAACGTGTGCCTGTGGTATATCTGATAACGTGTGCCTGTGGTGTATCTGATAACGTGTGCCTGTGGTATATCTGATAACGTGTGCCTGTGGTGTATCTGATAACGTGTGCCTGTGGTATATCTGATAACGTGTGCCTGTGGTATATCTGATAACGTGTGCCTGTGGTATATCTGATAACGTGTGCCTGTGGTGTATCTGATAACATTTGCCTGTGGTATATCTGATAACGTGTGCCTGTGGTATATCTGATAACGTGTGCCTGTGGTGTATCTGATAACGTGTGCCTGTGGTGTATCTGATAACGTGTGCCTGTGGTGTATCTGATAACGTGTGCCTGTGGTATATCTGATAACATTTGCCTGTGGTATATCTGATAACGTGTGCCTGTGGTGTATCTGATAACGTGTGCCTGTGGTATATCTGATAACGTGTGCCTGTGGTATATCTGATAACGTGTGCCTGTGGTGTATCTGATAACGTGTGCCTGTGGTATATCTGATAACGTGTGCCTGTGGTGTATCTGATAACATGTGCCTGTGGTATATCTGATAACGTGTGCCTGTGGTATATCTGATAACGTGTGCCTGTGGTATATCTGATAACGTGTGCCTGTGGTGTATCTGATAACATTTGCCTGTGGTATATCTGATAACGTGTGCCTGTGGTATATCTGATAACGTGTGCCTGTGGTGTATCTGATAACATTTGCCTGTGGTATATCTGATAACGTGTGCCTGTGGTATATCTGATAACGTGTGCCTGTGGTGTATCTGATAACGTGTGCCTGTTGTGTATCTGATAACGTGTGCCTGTGGTGTATCTGATAACGTGTGCCTGTGGTGTATCTGATAACGTGTGCCTGTGGTGTATCTGATAACGTGTGCCTGTGGTATATCTGATAACATTTGCCTGTGGTATATCTGATAACGTGTGCCTGTGGTGTATCTGATAACGTGTGCCTGTGGTATATCTGATAACGTGTGCCTGTGGTGTATCTGATAACATGTGCCTGTGGTATATCTGATAACGTGTGCCTGTGGTGTATCTGATAACATTTGCCTGTGGTATATCTGATAACGTGTGCCTGTGGTATATCTGATAACGTGTGCCTGTGGTGTATCTGATAACATTTGCCTGTGGTATATCTGATAACGTGTGCCTGTGGTGTATCTGATAACGTGTGCCTGTTGTGTATCTGATAACGTGTGCCTGTGGTGTATCTGATAACGTGTGCCTGTGGTGTATCTGATAACGTGTGCCTGTGGTGTATCTGATAACGTGTGCCTGTGGTATATCTGATAACATTTGCCTGTGGTATATCTGATAACGTGTGCCTGTGGTGTATCTGATAACGTGTGCCTGTGGTATATCTGATAACGTGTGCCTGTGGTGTATCTGATAACATGTGCCTGTGGTATATCTGATAACGTGTGCCTGTGGTATATCTGATAACGTGTGCCTGTGGTATATCTGATAACGTGTGCCTGTGGTGTATCTGATAACATTTGCCTGTGGTATATCTGATAACGTGTGCCTGTGGTATATCTGATAACGTGTGCCTGTGGTGTATCTGATAACATTTGCCTGTGGTATATCTGATAACGTGTGCCTGTGGTGTATCTGATAACGTGTGTCTGTGGTGTATCTGATAACGTGTGCCTGTGGTATATCTGATAACGTGTGCCTGTGGTATATCTGATAACGTGTGCCTGTGGTATATCTGATAACGTGTGCCTGTGGTATATCTGATAACGTGTGCCTGTGGTATATCTGATAACGTGTGCCTGTGGTGTATCTGATAACGTGTGCCTGTGGTATATCTGATAACGTGTGCCTGTGGTGTATCTGATAACATGTGCCTGTGGTATATCTGATAACGTGTGCCTGTGGTATATCTGATAACGTGTGCCTGTGGTATATCTGATAACGTGTGCCTGTGGTGTATCTGATAACATTTGCCTGTGGTATATCTGATAACGTGTGCCTGTGGTATATCTGATAACGTGTGCCTGTGGTGTATCTGATAACATTTGCCTGTGGTATATCTGATAACGTGTGCCTGTGGTGTATCTGATAACGTGTGTCTGTGGTGTATCTAATAACGTGTGCCTGTGGTATATCTGATAACGTGTGCCTGTGGTGTATCTGATAATGTGTGCCTGTGGTATATCTGATAACCTGTGCCTGTGGTGTATCTGATAACGTGTGCCTGTGGTATATCTGATAACGTGTGCCTGTGGTGTATCTGATAACGTGTGCCTGTGGTGTATCTGATAACATTTGCCTGTGGTGTATCTGATAACATGTGCCTGTGGTGTATCTGATAACGTGTGCCTGTGGTGTATCTGATAACGTGTGCCTGTGGTATATCTGATAACCTGTGCCTGTGGTGTATCTGATAACGTGTGCCTGTGGTATATCTGATAACGTGTGTCTGTGGTGTATCTGATAACATGTGCCTGTGGTATATCTGATAACGTGTGCCTGTGGTATATCTGATAACGTGTGCCTGTAGTGTATCTGATAACGTGTGCCTGTGGTATATCTCATAACGTGTGTCTGTGGTGTATCAGATATTGTGTGCCTGTGGTATATCTGATAACGTGTGCCTGTGGTGTATCTGATAACGTGTGCCAGTGGTATATCTGATAACGTGTGCCTGTGGTATATCTGATAACGTGTGCCTGTGGTATATCTGATAACGTGTGCCTGTGGTGTATCTGATAACGTGTGCCTGTGGTATATCTGATAACGTGTGCCTGTGGTGTATCTGATAACGTGTGCCTGTGGTGTATCTGATAACGTGTGCCTGTGGTATATCTGATAACGTGTGTCTGTGGTGTATCTAATAACGTGTGCCTGTGGTATATCTGATAACGTGTGCCTGTGGTGTATCTGATAACGTGTGCCTGTGGTATATCTGATAACGTGTGTCTGTGGTGTATCAGATATTGTGTGCCTGTGGTATATCTGATAACGTGTGCCTGTGGTGTATCTGATAACGTGTGCCGGTGGTATATCTGATAACCTGTGCCTGTGGTGTATCTGATAACGTGTGCCTGTGGTATATCTGATAACGTGTGTCTGTGGTGTATCTAATAACGTGTGCCTGTGGTATATCTGATAACGTGTGCCTGTGGTGTATCTGATAATGTGTGCCTGTGGTATATCTGATAACCTGTGCCTGTGGTGTATCTGATAACGTGTGCCTGTGGTATATCTGATAACGTGTGCCTGTGGTGTATCTGATAACGTGTGCCTGTGGTATATCTGATAACGTGTGCCTGTGGTATATCTGATAACGTGTGCCTGTGGTATATCTGATAACGTGTGCCTGTGGTATATCTGATAACGTGTGCCTGTGGTGTATCTGATAACGTGTGCCTGTGGTGTATCTGATAACGTGTGCCTGTGGTATATCTGATAACGTGTGCCTGTGGTGTATCTGATAACGTGTGCCTGTGGTATATCTGATAACGTGTGCCTGTGGTGTATCTGATAACGTGTGCCTGTGGTATATCTGATAACGTGTGCCTGTGGTATATCTGATAACGTGGGCCTGTGGTGTATCTGATAACGTGTGCCTGTGGTATATCTGATAACGTGTGCCTGTGGTGTATCTGATAACGTGTGCCTGTGGTATATCTGATAACGTGTGCCTGTGGTGTATCTGATAAAGTGTGCCTGTGGTGTATCTGATAACGTGTGCCTGTGGTATATCTGATAACGTGTGCCTGTGGTATATCTGATAACGTGTGCCTGTGGTATATCTGATAACGTGTGTCTGTGGTGTATCTAATAACGTGTGCCTGTGGTATATCTGATAACGTGTGCCTGTGGTATATCTGATAACGTGTGCCTGTGGTATATCTGATAACATGTGCCTGTGGTATATCTGATAACGTGTGCCTGTGGTATATCTGATAACGTGTGCCTGTGGTGTATCTGATAACGTGTGCCTGTGGTGTATCTGATAACCTGTGCCTGTGGTGTATCTGATAACGTGTGCCTGTGGTATATCTGATAACGTGTGCCTGTGGTGTATCTGATAACGTGTGCCTGTGGTATATCTGATAACGTGTGCCTGTGGTGTATCTGATAACGTGTGCCTGTGGTATATCTGATAACGTGTGCCTGTGGTGTATCTGATAACGTGTGCCTGTGGTGTATCTGATAACGTGTGCCTGTGGTGTATCTGATAACGTGTGCCTGTGGTATATCTGATAACGTGTGCCTGTGGTGTATCTGATAACGTGTGCCTGTGGTGTATCTGATAACGTGTGCCTGTGGTATATCTGATAACGTGTGCCTGTGGTATATCTGATAACGTGTGCCTGTGGTATATCTGATAACGTGTGCCTGTGGTATATCTGATAACGTGTGCCTGTGGTGTATCTGATAACCTGTGCCTGTGGTGTATCTGATAACGTGTGCCTGTGGTATATCTGATAACGTGTGCCTGTGGTGTATCTGATAACGTGTGCCTGTGGTATATCTGATAACGTGTGCCTGTGGTGTATCTGATAACGTGTGCCTGTGGTGTATCTGATAACGTGTGCCTGTGGTATATCTGATAACGTGTGCCTGTGGTGTATCTGATAACGTGTGCCTGTGGTGTATCTGATAACGTGTGCCTGTGGTATATCTGATAACGTGTGCCTGTGGTGTATCTGATAATGCGTGTCTGTGGTATATCTGATAACGTGTGCCTGTGGTGTATCTGATAACGTGTGCCTGTGGTATATCTGATAACGTGTGCCTGTGGTGTATCTGATAACGTGTGCCTGTGGTGTATCTGATAACGTGTGCCTGTGGTATATCTGATAACGTGTGCCTGTGGTATATCTGATAAAGTGTGCCTGTGGTGTATCTGATAACGTGTGCCTGTGGTATATCTGATAACATGTGCCTGTGGTGTATCTGATAACCTGTGCCTGTGGTGTATCTGATAACGTGTGCCTGTGGTATATCTGATAACGTGTGCCTGTGGTGTATCTGATAACGTGTGCCTGTGGTATATCTGATAACGTGTGCCTGTGGTGTATCTGATAACGTGTGCCTGTGGCATATCTGATAACGTGTGCCTGTGGTATATCTGATAACGTGTGCCTGTGGTGTATCTGATAACGTGTGCCTGTGGTGTATCTGATAACGTGTGCCTGTGGTATATCTGATAACGTGTGCCTGTGGTATATCTGATAACGTGTGCCTGTGGTGTATCTGATAACGTGTGCCTGTGGTATATCTGATAACGTGTGCCTGTGGTGTATCTGATAATGCGTGTCTGTGGTATATCTGATAACCTGTGCCTGTGGTGTATCTGATAACGTGTGCCTGTGGTATATCTGATAACGTGTGCCTGTGGTGTATCTGATAATGCGTGCCTGTGGTATATCTGATAACGTGTGCCTGTGGTGTATCTGATAACGTGTGCCTGTGGTATATCTGATAACGTGTGCCTGTGGTATATCTGATAACATGTGCCTGTGGTGTATCTGATAACGTGTGCCTGTGGTGTATCTGATAACGTGTGCCTGTGGTATATCTGATAACGTGTGCCTGTGATATATCTGATAACGTGTGCCTGTGGTGTATCTGATAACGTGTGCCTGTGGTGTATCTGATAACGTGTGCCTGTGGTATATCTGATAACGTGTGCCTGTGGTATATCTTATAACGTGTGCCTGTGGTGTATCTGATAACGTGTGCCTGTGGTATATCTGATAACGTGTGCCTGTGGTATATCTGATAACATGTGCCTGTGGTGTATCTGATAACGTGTGCCTGTGGTGTATCTGATAACGTGTGCCTGTGGTATATCTGATAACGTGTGCCTGTGGTATATCTGATAAAGTGTGCCTGTGGTGTATCTGATAACGTGTGCCTGTGGTATATCTGATAACGTGTGCCTGTGGTGTATCTGATAACGTGTGCCTGTGGTATATCTGATAACGTGTGCCTGTGGTGTATCTGATAACGTGTGCCTGTGGTGTATCTGATAACGTGTGCCTGTGGTGTATCTGATAACGTGTGCCTGTGGTGTATCTGATAACGTGTGCCTGTGGTGTATCTGATAACGTGTGCCTGTGGTATATCTGATAACGTGTGCCTGTGGTATATCTGATAACGTGTGCCTGTGGTATATCTGATAACGTGTGCCTGTGGTGTATCTGATAACGTGTGCCTGTGGTGTATCTGATAACGTGTGCCTGTGGTATATCTAATAACGTGTGCCTGTGGTGTATCTGATAACGTGTGCCTGTGGTGTATCTGATAACGTGTGCCTGTGGTATATCTGATAACGTGTGCCTGTGGTATATCTGATAACGTGTGCCTGTGGTATATCTGATAACGTGTGCCTGTGGTATATCTGATAACGTGTGCCTGTGGTGTATCTGATAACCTGTGCCTGTGGTGTATCTGATAACGTGTGCCTGTGGTGTATCTGATAACGTGTGCCTGTGGTGTATCTGATAACGTGTGCATGTGGTATATCTGATAACGTGTGCCTGTGGTGTATCTGATAACGTGTGCCTGTGGTGTATCTGATAACGTGTGCCTGTGGTATATCTGATAACGTGTGCCTGTGGTGTATCTGATAATGCGTGTCTGTGGTATATCTGATAACGTGTGCCTGTGGTGTATCTGATAACGTGTGCCTGTGGTATATCTGATAACGTGTGCCTGTGGTGTATCTGATAATGCGTGCCTGTGGTATATCTGATAACGTGTGCCTATGGTATATCTGATAACGTGTGCCTGTGGTGTATCTGATAACATGTGCCTGTGGTGTATCTGATAACGTGTGCATGTGGTTTATCTGATAACGTGTGCCTGTGGTATATCTGATAACGTGTGCCTGTGGTGTATCTGATAACGTGTGCCTGTGGTGTATCTGATAACGTGTGCCTGTGGTATATCTGATAACGTGTGCCTGTGGTATATCTGATAACGTGTGCCTGTGATATATCTGATAACGTGTGCCTGTGGTGTATCTGATAACGTGTGCCTGTGGTATATCTGATAACGTGTGCCTGTGGTATATCTTATAACGTGTGCCTGTGGTGTATCTGATAACGTGTGCCTGTGGTATATCTGATAACGTGTGCCTGTGGTATATCTGATAACGTGTGCCTGTGGTATATCTGATAACGTGTGCCTGTGGTATATCTGATAACATGTGCCTGTGGTATATCTGATAACGTGTGCCTGTGGTGTATCTGATAACGTGTGCCTGTGGTATATCTGATAACATGTGCCTGTGGTATATCTGATAACGTGTGCCTGTGGTGTATCTGATAACGTGTGCCTGTGGTGTATCTGATAACGTGTGCCTGTGGTGTATCTGATAACATTTGCCTGTGGTGTATCTGATAACATGTGCCTGTGGTGTATCTGATAACGTGTGCCTGTGGTGTATCTGATAACGTGTGCCTGTGGTATATCTGATAACCTGTGCCTGTGGTGTATCTGATAACGTGTGCCTGTGGTATATCTGATAACGTGTGTCTGTGGTGTATCTGATAACATGTGCCTGTGGTATATCTGATAACGTGTGCCTGTGGTATATCTGATAACGTGTGCCTGTAGTGTATCTGATAACGTGTGCCTGTGGTGTATCTGATAACGTGTGCCTGTGGTATATCTGATAACGTGTGCCTGTGGTATATCTGATAACGTGTGCCTGTGGTATATCTGATAACGTGTGCCTGTGGTATATCTGATAACGTGTGCCTGTGGTGTATCTGATAACATGTGCCTGTGGTATATCTGATAACGTGTGCCTGTGGTATATCTGATAACGTGTGCCTGTAGTGTATCTGATAACGTGTGCCTGTGGTGTATCTGATAACGTGTGCCTGTGGTATATCTGATAACGTGTGCCTGTGGTATATCTGATAACGTGTGCCTGTGGTATATCTGATAACGTGTGCCTGTGGTATATCTGATAACGTGTGCCTGTGGTGTATCTGATAACCTGTGCCTGTGGTGTATCTGATAACGTGTGCCTGTGGTATATCTGATAACGTGTGCCTGTGGTGTATCTGATAACGTGTGCCTGTGGTGTATCTGATAACGTGTGCCTGTGGTATATCTGATAACGTGTGCCTGTGGTGTATCTGATAACGTGTGCCTGTGGTGTATCTGATAACGTGTGCCTGTGGTATATCTGATAACGTGTGCCTGTGGTGTATCTGATAATGCGTGTCTGTGGTATATCTGATAACGTGTGCCTGTGGTGTATCTGATAACGTGTGCCTGTGGTATATCTGATAACGTGTGCCTGTGGTATATCTGATAACGTGTGCCTGTGGTGTATCTGATAACGTGTGCCTGTGGTGTATCTGATAACGTGTGCCTGTGGTGTATCTGATAACGTGTGCCTGTGGTGTATCTGATAACGTGTGCCTGTGGTATATCTGATAACGTGTGCCTGTGGTGTATCTGATAACGTGTGCCTGTGGTATATCTGATAACGTGTGCCTGTGGCATATCTGATAACGTGTGCCTGTGGTATATCTGATAACGTGTGCCTGTGGTGTATCTGATAACCTGTGCCTGCGGTGTATCTGATAACGTGTGCCTGTGGTATATCTGATAACCTGTGCCTGTGGTGTATCTGATAACGTGTGCCTGTGGTATATCTGATAACGTGTGCCTGTGGTGTATCTGATAACGTGTGCCTGTGGTATATCTGATAACCTGTGCCTGTTGTATATCTGATAACGTGTGCCTGTGGTGTATCTGATAACGTGTGCCTGTGGTGTATCTGATAACGTGGGCCTGTGGTATATCTGATAACGTGTGCCTGTGGTATATCTGATAACATGTGCCTGTGGTATATCTGATAACGTGTGCCTATGGTATATCTGATAACGTGTGCCTGTGGTGTATCTGATAACGTGTGCCTGTGGTGTATCTGATAACGTGTGCCTGTGGTGTATCTGATAACGTGTACCTGTGGTATATCTGATAACATGTGCCTGTGGTGTATCTGATAACGTGTGCCTGTGGTGTATCTGATAACGTGTGCCTGTGGTGTATCTGATAACGTGTGCCTGTGGTATATCTGATAACGTGTGCCTGTGGTATATCTGATAACGTGTGCCTGTGGTATATCTGATAACGTGTGCCTGTGGTATATCTGATAACATGTGCCTGTGGTATATCTGATAACGTGTGCCTGTGGTATATCTGATAACGTGTGCCTGTGGTGTATCTGATAACGCGTGCCTGTGGTATATCTGATAACGTGTGCCTGTGGTGTATCTGATAACGCGTGCCTGTGGTGTATCTGATAACTTGTGCCTGTGGTATATCTGATAACGTGTGCCTGTGGTGTATCTGATAACTTGTGCCTGTGGTATATCTGATAACCTGTGCCTGTGGTATATCTGATAACGTGTGCCTGTGGTATATGTGATAACGTGTGCCTGTGGTATATCTGATAACGTGTGCCTGTGGTGTATCTGATAACATGTGCCTGTGTTATATCTGATAACGTGTGCCTGTGGTGTTTCTGATAACGCGTGCCTGTGGTGTATCTGATAACTTGTGCCTGTGGTGTATCTGATAACGTGTGCCTGTGGTATATCTGATAACGTGTGCCTGTGGTATATCTGATAACGTGTGCCTGTGGTATATCTGATAACTTGTGCCTGTGGTGTATCTGATAACGTGTGCCTGTGGTATATCTGATAACGCGTGCCTGTGGTATATCTGATAACGTGTGCCTGTGGTGTATCTGATAACGTGTGCCTGTGGTGTATCTGATAACGTGTGCCTGTGGTGTATCTGATAACGTGTGCCTGTGGTGTATCTGATAACGTGTGCCTGTGGTATATCTGATAACGTGTGCCTGTGGTGTATCTGATAACGTGTGCCTGTGGTGTATCTGATAACGTGTGCCTGTGGTATATCTGATAACATGTGCCTGTGGTATATCTGATAACATGTGCCTGTGGTATATCTGATAACGTGTGCCTGTGGTATATCTGATAACGTGTGCCTGTGGTGTATCTGATAACGTGTGCCTGTGGTATATCTGATAACGTGTGCCTGTGGTATATCTGATAACATGTGCCTGTGGTATATCTGATAACGTGTGCCTGTGGTATATCTGATAACGTGTGCCTGTGGTATATCTGATAACGTGTGCCTGTGGTATATCTGATAACGTGTGTCTGTGGTGTATCTGATAACGTGTGCCTGTGGTATATCTGATAACATGTGCCTGTGGTATATCTGATAACGTGTGCCTGTGGTGTATCTGATAACGTGTGCCTGTGGTATATCTGATAACGTGTGCCTGTGGTATATCTGATAACATGTGCCTGTGGTATATCTGATAACATGTGCCTGTGGTATATCTGATAACGTGTGCCTGTGGTATATCTGATAACGTGTGCCAGTGGTATATCTGATAACGTGTGCCTGTGGTATATCTGATAACATGTGCCTGTGGTATATCTGATAACATGTGCCTGTGGTATATCTGATAACATGTGCCTGTGGTATATCTGATAACGTGTGCCTGTGGTATATCTGATAACGTGTGCCTGTGGTGTATCTGATAACGTGTGCCTGTGGTATATCTGATAACGCGTGCCTGTGGTATATCTGATAACGTGTGCCTGTGGTGTATCTGATAACGTGTGCCTGTGGTGTATCTGATAACGTGTGCCTGTGGTATATCTGATAACGTGTGCCTGTGGTATATCTGATAACGTGTGCCTGTGGTGTATCTGATAACGTGTGCCTGTGGTATATCTGATAACGTGTGCCTGTGGTGTATCTGATAACGTGTGCCTGTGGTGTATCTGATAACGTGTGCCTGTGGTGTATCTGATAACATGTGCCTGTTGTATATCTGATAACGTGTGCCTGTGGTGTATCTGATAACGTGTGCCTGTGGTGTATCTGATAACGTGTGCCTGTGGTATATCTGATAACGTGTGCCTGTGGTGTATCTGATAACGTGTGCCTGTGGTATATCTGATAACGTGTGCCTGTGGTATATGTGATAACGTGTGCCTGTGGTGTAGCTGATAAAGTGTGCCTGTGGTGTATCTGATAACGTGTGCCTGTGGTGTATCTGATAACGTGTGCCTGTGGTATATCTGATAACGTGTGCCTGTGGTGTATCTGATAACGTGTGCCTGTGGTATATCTGATAACGTGTGCCTGTGGTGTATCTGATAACGTGTGCCTGTGGTATATCTGATAACGTGTGCTTGTGGTATATCTGATAACGTGTGCCTGTGGTGTATCTGATAACGTGTGCCTGTGGTATATCTGATAACGTGTGCCTGTGGTGTATCTGATAACGTGTGCCTGTGGTATATCTGATAACGTGTGCCTGTGGTATATCTGATAACGTGTGCCTGTGGTGTATCTGATAACGTGTGCCTGTGGTATATCTGATAACGTGTGCCTGTGGTGTATCTGATAACGTGTGCCTGTGGTGTATCTGATAACGTGTGCCTGTGGTGTATCTGATAACGTGTGCCTGTGGTATATCTGATAACGTGTGCTTGTGGTATATCTGATAACGTGTGCCTGTGGTATATCTGATAACGTGTGCCTGTGGTATATCTGATAACGTGTGCCTGTGGTATATCTGATAACGTGTGCCTGTGGTGTATCTGATAACGTGTGCCTGTGGTATATCTGATAACGTGAGCCTGTGGTGTATCTGATAACGTGTGCCTGTGGTATATCTGATAACCTGTGCCTGTGGTATATCTGATAACGTGTGCCTGTGGTGTATCTGATAACCTGTGCCTGTGGTATATCTGATAACGTGTGCCTGTGGTACATCTGATAACCTGTGCCTGTGGTGTATCTGATAACGTGTGCCTTTGGTGTATCTGATAACGTGGGCCTGTGGTGTATCTGATAACGTGTGCCTGTGGTATATCTGATAACGTGTGCCTGTGGTATATCTGATAACGTGTGCCTGTGGTATATCTGATAACGTGTGCCTGTGGTATATCTGATAACATGTGCCTGTGGTATATCTGATAACGTGTGCCTGTGGTATATCTGATAACGTGTGCCTGTGGTGTATCTGATAACGCGTGCCTGTGGTATATCTGATAACGTGTGCCTGTGGTGTATCTGATAACGCGTGCCTGTGGTGTATCTGATAACTTGTGCCTGTGGTATATCTGATAACGTGTGCCTGTGGTGTATCTGATAACTTGTGCCTGTGGTATATCTGATAACCTGTGCCTGTGGTATATCTGATAACGTGTGCCTGTGGTATATGTGATAACGTGTGCCTGTGGTATATCTGATAACGTGTGCCTGTGGTATATCTGATAACGTGTGCCTGTGGTGTATCTGATAACATGTGCCTGTGGTATATCTGATAACGTGTGCCTGTGGTGTTTCTGATAACGCGTGCCTGTGGTGTATCTGATAACTTGTGCCTGTGGTATATCTGATAACGTGTGCCTGTGGTATATCTGATAACGTGTGCCTGTGGTGTATCTGATAACGTGTGCCTGTGGTATATCTGATAACGCGTGCCTGTGGTATATCTGATAACGTGTGCCTGTGGTGTATCTGATAACGTGTGCCTGTGGTGTATCTGATAACGTGTGCCTGTGGTGTATCTGATAACGTTTGCCTGTGGTGTATCTGATAACGTGTGCCTGTGGTGTATCTGATAACGTGTGCCTGTGGTGTATCTGATAACGTGTGCCTGTGGTATATCTGATAACGTGTGCCTGTGGTGTATCTGATAACGTGTGCCTGTGGTATATCTGATAACGTGTGCCTGTGGTATATCTGATAACGTGTGCCTGTGGTGTATCTGATAACGTGTGCCTGTGGTATATCTGATAACGTGTGCCTGTGGTATATCTGATAACGTGTGCCTGTGGTATATCTGATAACGTGTGCCTGTGGTGTATCTGATAACGTGTGCCTGTGGTGTATCTGATAACGTGTGCCTGTGGTATATCTGATAACGTGTGCCTGTGGTGTATCTGATAACGTGTGCCTATGGTGTATCTGATAACGTGTGCCTGTGGTATATGTGATAACGTGTGCCTGTGGTGTATCTGACAACATGTGCCTGTGGTGTATCTGATAACGTGTGCCTGTGGTGTATCTGATAACATGTGCCTGTGGTGTATCTGATAACGTGTGCCTGTGGTGTATCTGATAACGTGTGACTGTGGTGTTTCTGATAACGCGTGCCTGTGGTGTATCTGATAACTTGTGCCTGTGGTATATGTGATAACGTGTGCCTGTGGTATATCTGATAACGTGTGCCTGTGGTGTATCTGATAACGTGTGCCTGTGGTATATCTGATAACGTGTGCCTGTGGTATATCTGATAACGTGTGCCTGTGGTATATCTGATAACGTGTGCCTGTGGTGTATCTGATAACGTGTGCCTGTGGTGTATCTGATAACGTGTGCCTGTGGTATATCTGATAACGTGTGCCTGTGGTGTATCTGATAACGTGTGCCTATGGTGTATCTGATAACGTGTGCCTGTGGTATATGTGATAACGTGTGCCTGTGGTGTATCTGACAACATGTGCCTGTGGTGTATCTGATAACGTGTGCCTGTGGTGTATCTGATAACATGTGCCTGTGGTGTATCTGATAACGTGTGCCTGTGGTGTATCTGATAACGTGTGACTGTGGTGTTTCTGATAACGCGTGCCTGTGGTGTATCTGATAACTTGTGCCTGTGGTATATCTGATAATGTGTGCCTGTGGTGTATCTGATAACTTGTGCCTGTGGTATATCTGATAACCTGTGCCTGTGGTATATCTGATAACGTGTGCCTGTGGTGTATCTGATAACGTGTGCCTGTGGTATATCTGATAACGTGTGCCTGTGGTGTATCTGATAACGTGTGCCTGTGGTGTATCTGATAAGGTGTGCCTGTGGTATATCTGATAACATGTGCCTGTGGTATATCTGATAACATGTGCCTGTGGTATATCTGATAACGTGTGCCTGTGGTATATCTGATAACGTGTGCCTGTGGTGTATCTGATAACGTGTGCCTGTGGTATATCTGATAACGTGTGCCTGTGGTATATCTGATAACATGTGCCTGTGGTATATCTGATAACACGTGCCTGTGGTATATCTGATAACGTGTGCCTGTGGTATATCTGATAACGTGTGCCTGTGGTATATCTGATAACGTGTGTCTGTGGTGTATCTGATAACGTGTGCCTGTGGTATATCTGATAACATGTGCCTGTGGTATATCTGATAACGTGTGCCTGTGGTATATCTGATAACGTGTGCCTGTGGTGTATCTGATAACGTGTGCCTGTGGTATATCTGATAACGTGTGCCTGTGGTGTATCTGATAACGTGTGCCTGTGGTGTATCTGATAACGTGTGCCTGTGGTGTATCTGATAACGTGTGCCTGTGGTGTATCTGATAACGTGTGCCTGTGGTATATCTGATAACGTGTGCCTGTGGTATATCTGATAACATGTGCCTGTGGTATATCTGATAACGTGTGCCTGTGGTGTATCTGATAACGTGTGCCTGTGGTATATCTGATAACGTGTGCCTGTGGTGTATCTGATAACGTGTGCCTGTGGTGTATCTGATAACGTGTGCCTGTGGTATATCTGATAACGTGTGCCTGTGGTGTATCTGATAACGTGTGCCTGTGGTATATCTGATAACGTGTGCCTGTGGTGTATCTGATAACGTGTGCCTGTGGTATATCTGATAACGTGTGCCTGTGGTGTATCTGATAACGTGTGCCTGTGGTATATCTGATAACGTGTGCCTGTGGTGTATCTGATAACGTGTGCCTGTGGTATATCTGATAACGTGAGCCTGTGGTGTATCTGATAACGTGTGCCTGTGGTATATCTGATAACCTGTGCCTGTGGTATATCTGATAACGTGTGCCTGTGGTGTATCTGATAACCTGTGCCTGTGGTATATCTGATAACGTGTGCCTGTGGTACATCTGATAACGTGTGCCTGTGGTATATCTGATAACGTGTGCCTGTGGTATATCTGATAACGCGTGCCTGTGGTATATCTGATAACGTGTGCCTGTGGTGTATCTGATAACGTGTGCCTGTGGTGTATCTGATAACGTGTGCCTGTGGTGTATCTGATAACGTGGGCCTGTGGTGTATCTGATAACGTGTGCCTGTGGTATATCTGATAACGTGTGCCTGTGGTATATCTGATAATGTGTGCCTGTGGTATATCTGATAACGTGTGCCTGTGGTATATCTGATAACGTGTGCCTGTGGTGTATCTGATAACGAGTGCCTGTGGTATATCTGATAAGGTGTGCCTGTGGTATATCTGATAACGTGTGCCTGTGGTGTATCTGATAACGTGTGCCTGTGGTATATCTGATAACGTGTGCCTGTGGTATATCTGATAACATGTGCCTGTGGTATATCTGATAACGTGTGCCTGTGGTATATCTGATAACGTGTGCCTGTGGTGTATCTGATAACGCGTGCCTGTGGTGTATCTGATAACTTGTGCCTGTGGTATATCTGATAACGTGTGCCTGTGGTATATCTGATAACGTGTGCCTGTGGTATATCTGATAACGTGTGCCTGTGGTGTATCTGATAACGTGTGCCTGTGGTGTATCTGATAACTTGTGCCTGTGGTATATCTGATAACCTGTGCCTGTGGTATATCTGATAACGTGTGCCTGTGGTATATGTGATAACGTGTGCCTGTGGTATATCTGATAACGTGTGCCTGTGGTATATCTGATAACGTGTGCCTGTGGTGTATCTGATAACATGTGCCTGTGGTATATCTGATAACGTGTGCCTGTGGTGTTTCTGATAACGCGTGCCTGTGGTGTATCTGATAACATGTGCCTGTGGTATATCTGATAACGTGTGCCTGTGGTATATCTGATAACGTGTGCCTGTGGTGTATCTGATAACGTGTGCCTGTGGTATATCTGATAACGCGTGCCTGTGGTATATCTGATAACGTGTGCCTGTGGTGTATCTGATAACGTGTGCCTGTGGTGTATCTGATAACGTGTGCCTGTGGTGTATCTGATAACGTTTGCCTGTGGTGTATCTGATAACGTGTGCCTGTGGTGTATCTGATAACGTGTGCCTGTGGTGTATCTGATAACGTGTGCCTGTGGTATATCTGATAACGTGTGCCTGTGGTGTATCTGATAACGTGTGCCTGTGGTATATCTGATAACGTGTGCCTGTGGTATATCTGATAACGTGTGCCTGTGGTGTATCTGATAACGTGTGCCTGTGGTATATCTGATAACGTGTGCCTGTGGTGTATCTGATAACGTGTGCCTGTGGTATATCTGATAACGTGTGCCTGTGGTGTATCTGATAACGTGTGCCTGTGGTGTATCTGATAACGTGTGCCTGTGGTATATCTGATAACGTGTGCCTGTGGTGTATCTGATAACGTGTGCCTATGGTGTATCTGATAACGTGTGCCTGTGGTATATGTGATAACGTGTGCCTGTGGTGTATCTGATAACATGTGCCTGTGGTGTATCTGATAACGTGTGCCTGTGGTGTATCTGATAACATGTGCCTGTGGTGTATCTGATAACGTGTGCCTGTGGTGTATCTGATAACGTGTGACTGTGGTGTTTCTGATAACGCGTGCCTGTGGTGTATCTGATAACTTGTGCCTGTGGTATATCTGATAATGTGTGCCTGTGGTGTATCTGATAACTTGTGCCTGTGGTATATCTGATAACCTGTGCCTGTGGTATATCTGATAACGTGTGCCTGTGGTGTATCTGATAACGTGTGCCTGTGGTATATCTGATAACGTGTGCCTGTGGTGTATCTGATAACGTGTGCCTGTGGTGTATCTGATAACGTGTGCCTGTGGTATATCTGATAACATGTGCCTGTGGTATATCTGATAACATGTGCCTGTGGTATATCTGATAACGTGTGCCTGTGGTATATCTGATAACGTGTGCCTGTGGTATATCTGATAACGTGTGCCTGTGGTGTATCTGATAACGTGTGCCTGTGGTATATCTGATAACGTGTGCCTGTGGTGTATCTGATAACGTGTGCCTGTGGTATATCTGATAACGTGTGCCTGTGGTATATCTGATAACATGTGCCTGTGGTATATCTGATAACATGTGCCTGTGGTATATCTGATAACGTGTGCCTGTGGTATATCTGATAACGTGTGCCTGTGGTATATCTGATAACGTGTGTCTGTGGTGTATCTGATAACGTGTGCCTGTGGTATATCTGATAACATGTGCCTGTGGTATATCTGATAACGTGTGCCTGTGGTGTATCTGATAACGTGTGCCTGTGGTATATCTGATAACGTGTGCCAGTGGTATATCTGATAACGTGTGCCTGTGGTATATCTGATAACGTGTGCCTGTGGTATATCTGATAACATGTGCCTGTGGTATATCTGATAACATGTGCCTGTGGTATATCTGATAACGTGTGCCTGTGGTATATCTGATAACGTGTGCCTGTGGTATATCTGATAACGTGTGCCTGTGGTATATCTGATAACGTGTGTCTGTGGTGTATCTGATAACGTGTGCCTGTGGTATATCTGATAACATGTGCCTGTGGTATATCTGATAACGTGTGCCTGTGGTGTATCTGATAACGTGTGCCTGTGGTATATCTGATAACGTGTGCCAGTGGTATATCTGATAACGTGTGCCTGTGGTATATCTGATAACATGTGCCTGTGGTATATCTGATAACATGTGCCTGTGGTATATCTGATAACATGTGCCTGTGGTATATCTGATAACGTGTGCCTGTGGTATATCTGATAACGTGTGCCTGTGGTATATCTGATAACGTGTGCCTGTGGTATATCTGATAACGTGTGCCTGTGGTATATCTGATATCGTGTGCCTGTGGTATATCTGATAACGTGTGCCTGTGGTGTATCTGATAACGTGTGCCTGTGGTATATCTGATAACGTGTGCCTGTGGTATATCTGATAACGTGTGCCTGTGGTGTATCTGATAACGTGTGCCTGTGGTGTATCTGATAACGTGTGCCTGTGGTGTATCTGATAACATGTGCCTGTTGTATATCTGATAACGTGTGCCTGTGGTGTATCTGATAACGTGTGCCTGTGGTGTATCTGATAACGTGTGCCTGTGGTATATCTGATAACGTGTGCCTGTGGTGTATCTGATAACGTGTGCCTGTGGTATATCTGATAACGTGTGCCTGTGGTATATGTGATAACGTGTGCCTGTGGTGTATCTGATAAAGTGTGCCTGTGGTGTATCTGATAACGTGTGCCTGTGGTGTATCTGATAACGTGTGCCTGTGGTATATCTGATAACGTGTGCCTGTGGTGTATCTGATAACGTGTGCCTGTGGTGTATCTGATAACGTGTGCCTGTGGTGTATCTGATAACGTGTGCCTGTGGTGTATCTGATAACGTGTGCCTGTGGTGTATCTGATAACGTGTGCCTGTGGTATATCTGATAACGTGTGCCTGTGGTGTATCTGATAACGTGTGCCTATGGTGTATCTGATAACGTGTGCCTGTGGTATATGTGATAACGTGTGCCTGTGGTATATCTGATAACGTGTGCCTGTGGTATATCTGATAACGTGTGCCTGTGGTATATCTGATAACGTGTGCCTGTAGTATATCTGATAACGTGTGCCTGTGGTGTATCTGATAACATGTGCCTGTGGTGTATCTGATAACGTGTGCCTGTGGTGTATCTGATAACATGTGCCTGTGGTGTATCTGATAACGTGTGCCTGTGGTGTATCTGATAACTTGTGCCTGTGGTATATCTGATAACCTGTGCCTGTGGTATATCTGATAACGTGTGCCTGTGGTGTATCTGATAACGTGTGCCTGTGGTATATCTGATAACGTGTGCCTGTGGTGTATCTGATAACGTGTGCCTGTGGTGTATCTGATAACGTGTGCCTGTGGTATATCTGATAACATGTGCCTGTGGTATATCTGATAACATGTGCCTGTGGTATATCTGATAACGTGTGCCTGTGGTATATCTGATAACGTGTGCCTGTGGTGTATCTGATAACGTGTGCCTGTGGTATATCTGATAACGTGTGCCTGTGGTACATCTGATAACCTGTGCCTGTGGTGTATCTGATAACGTGTGCCTGTGGTGTATCTGATAACGTGGGCCTGTGGTGTATCTGATAACGTGTGCCTGTGGTATATCTGATAACGTGTGCCTGTGGTATATCTGATAACGTGTGCCTGTGGTGTATCTGATAACGTGTGCCTGTGGTATATCTGATAACATTTGCCTGTGGTATATCTGATAACATGTGCCTGTGGTATATCTGATAACGTGTGCCTGTGGTGTATCTGATAACGTGTGCCTGTGGTATATCTGATAACATTTGCCTGTGGTATATCTGATAACGTGGGCCTGTGGTATATCTGATAACGTGTGCCTGTGGTATATCTGATAACGTGTGTCTGTGGTGTATCTGATAACGTGGGCCTGTGGTATATCTGATAACGTGTGTCTGTGGTGTATCAGATAACGTGTGCCTGTGGTATATCTGATAACGTGTGCCTGTGGTATATCTGATAACCTGTGCCTGTGGTGTATCTGATAACGTGTGCCTGTGGTATATCTGATAACGTGTGCCTGTGGTGTATCTGATAACGTGTGCCTGTGGTATATCTGATAACGTGTGTCTGTGGTGTATCTAATAACGTGTGCCTGTGGTATATCTGATAACGTGTGCCTGTGGTGTATCTGATAACGTGTGCCTGTGGTATATCTGATAACCTGTGCCTGTGGTGTATCTGATAACGTGTGCCTGTGGTATATCTGATAACGTGTGCCTGTGGTGTATCTGATAACGTGTGCCTGTGGTATATCTGATAACCTGTGCCTGTGGTATATCTGATAACGTGTGCCTGTGGTGTATCTGATAACGTGTGCCTGTGGTGTATCTGATAACGTGGGCCTGTGGTATATCTGATAACGTGTGCCTGTGGTATGTCTGATAACATGTGCCTGTGGTATATCTGATAACGTGTGCCTATGGTATATCTGATAACGTGTGCCTGTGGTGTATCTGATAACGTGTGCCTGTGGTGCATCTGATAACGTGTGCCTGTGGTGTATCTGATAACGTGTACCTGTGGTATATCTGATAACATGTGCCTGTGGTGTATCTGATAACGTGTGCCTGTGGTGTATCTGATAACGTGTGCCTGTGGTATATCTGATAACGTGTGCCTGTGGTGTATCTGATAACGTGTGCCTGTGGTGTATCTGATAACGTGTGCCTGTGGTATATCTGATAACGTGTGCCTGTGGTATATCTGATAACGCGTGCCTGTGGTATATCTGATAACGTGTGCCTGTGGTGTATCTGATAACGTGTGCCTGTGGTGTATCTGATAACGTGTGCCTGTGGTATATCTGATAACGTGTGCCTGTGGTATATCTGATAACGTGTGCCTGTGGTATATCTGATAACGTGTGCCTGTGGTATATCTGATAACATGTGCCTGTGGTATATCTGATAACGTGTGCCTGTGGTATATCTGATAACTTGTGCCTGTGGTATATCTGATAACCTGTGCCTGTGGTATATCTGATAACGTGTGCCTGTGGTATATCTGATAACGTGTGCCTGTGGTATATCTGATAAAGTGTGCCTGTGGTGTATCTGATAACATGTGCCTGTGGTATATCTGATAACGTGTGCCTGTGGTGTATCTGATAACGTGTGCCTATGGTGTATCTGATAACGTGTGCCTGTGGTATATGTGATAACGTGTGCCTGTGGTGTATCTGATAACATGTGCCTGTGGTGTATCTGATAACGTGTGCCTGTGGTGTATCTGATAACATGTGCCTGTGGTGTATCTGATAACGTGTGCCTGTGGTGTATCTGATAACGTGTGACTGTGGTGTTTCTGATAACGTGTGCCTGTGGTGTATCTGATAACTTGTGCCTGTGGTATATCTGATAATGTGTGCCTGTGGTGTATCTGATAATTTGTGCCTGTGGTATATCTGATAACCTGTGCCTGTGGTATATCTGATAACGTGTGCCTGTGGTGTATCTGATAACGTGTGCCTGTGGTATATCTGATAACGTGTGCCTGTGGTGTATCTGATAACGTGTGCCTGTGGTGTATCTGATAACGTGTGCCTGTGGTATATCTGATAACATGTGCCTGTGGTATATCTGATAACATGTGCCTGTGGTATATCTGATAACGTGTGCCTGTGGTATATCTGATAACGTGTGCCTGTGGTGTATCTGATAACGTGTGCCTGTGGTATATCTGATAACGTGTGCCTGTGGTATATCTGATAACATGTGCCTGTGGTATATCTGATAACATGTGCCTGTGGTATATCTGATAACGTGTGCCTGTGGTATATCTGATAACGTGTGCCTGTGGTATATCTGATAACGTGTGCCTGTGGTATATCTGATAACGTGTGCCTGTGGTATATCTGATAACGTGTGCCTGTGGTATATCTGATAACATGTGCCTGTGGTATATCTGATAACGTGTGCCTGTGGTGTATCTGATAACGTGTGCCTGTGGTATATCTGATAACGTGTGCCTGTGGTATATCTGATAACATGTGCCTGTGGTATATCTGATAACATGTGCCTGTGGTATATCTGATAACGTGTGCCTGTGGTATATCTGATAACGTGTGCCAGTGGTATATCTGATAACGTGTGCCTGTGGTATATCTGATAACATGTGCCTGTGGTATATCTGATAACATGTGCCTGTGGTATATCTGATAACATGTGCCTGTGGTATATCTGATAACGTGTGCCTGTGGTATATCTGATAACGTGTGCCTGTGGTGTATCTGATAACGTGTGCCTGTGGTATATCTGATAACGCGTGCCTGTGGTATATCTGATAACGTGTGCCTGTGGTGTATCTGATAACGTGTGCCTGTGGTGTATCTGATAACGTGTGCCTGTGGTATATCTGATAACGTGTGCCTGTGGTATATCTGATAACGTGTGCCTGTGGTGTATCTGATAACGTGTGCCTGTGGTATATCTGATAACGTGTGCCTGTGGTGTATCTGATAACGTGTGCCTGTGGTGTATCTGATAACGTGTGCCTGTGGTGTATCTGATAACATGTGCCTGTTGTATATCTGATAACGTGTGCCTGTGGTGTATCTGATAACGTGTGCCTGTGGTGTATCTGATAACGTGTGCCTGTGGTATATCTGATAACGTGTGCCTGTGGTGTATCTGATAACGTGTGCCTGTGGTATATCTGATAACGTGTGCCTGTGGTATATGTGATAACGTGTGCCTGTGGTGTAGCTGATAAAGTGTGCCTGTGGTGTATCTGATAACGTGTGCCTGTGGTGTATCTGATAACGTGTGCCTGTGGTATATCTGATAACGTGTGCCTGTGGTGTATCTGATAACGTGTGCCTGTGGTATATCTGATAACGTGTGCCTGTGGTGTATCTGATAACGTGTGCCTGTGGTATATCTGATAACGTGTGCTTGTGGTATATCTGATAACGTGTGCCTGTGGTGTATCTGATAACGTGTGCCTGTGGTATATCTGATAACGTGTGCCTGTGGTGTATCTGATAACGTGTGCCTGTGGTATATCTGATAACGTGTGCCTGTGGTATATCTGATAACGTGTGCCTGTGGTGTATCTGATAACGTGTGCCTGTGGTATATCTGATAACGTGTGCCTGTGGTGTATCTGATAACGTGTGCCTGTGGTGTATCTGATAACGTGTGCCTGTGGTGTATCTGATAACGTGTGCCTGTGGTATATCTGATAACGTGTGCTTGTGGTATATCTGATAACGTGTGCCTGTGGTATATCTGATAACGTGTGCCTGTGGTATATCTGATAACGTGTGCCTGTGGTATATCTGATAACGTGTGCCTGTGGTGTATCTGATAACGTGTGCCTGTGGTATATCTGATAACGTGAGCCTGTGGTGTATCTGATAACGTGTGCCTGTGGTATATCTGATAACCTGTGCCTGTGGTATATCTGATAACGTGTGCCTGTGGTGTATCTGATAACCTGTGCCTGTGGTATATCTGATAACGTGTGCCTGTGGTACATCTGATAACCTGTGCCTGTGGTGTATCTGATAACGTGTGCCTTTGGTGTATCTGATAACGTGGGCCTGTGGTGTATCTGATAACGTGTGCCTGTGGTATATCTGATAACGTGTGCCTGTGGTATATCTGATAACGTGTGCCTGTGGTATATCTGATAACGTGTGCCTGTGGTATATCTGATAACATGTGCCTGTGGTATATCTGATAACGTGTGCCTGTGGTATATCTGATAACGTGTGCCTGTGGTATATGTGATAACGTGTGCCTGTGGTGTATCTGACAACATGTGCCTGTGGTGTATCTGATAACGTGTGCCTGTGGTGTATCTGATAACATGTGCCTGTGGTGTATCTGATAACGTGTGCCTGTGGTGTATCTGATAACGTGTGACTGTGGTGTTTCTGATAACGCGTGCCTGTGGTGTATCTGATAACTTGTGCCTGTGGTATATGTGATAACGTGTGCCTGTGGTATATCTGATAACGTGTGCCTGTGGTGTATCTGATAACGTGTGCCTGTGGTATATCTGATAACGTGTGCCTGTGGTATATCTGATAACGTGTGCCTGTGGTATATCTGATAACGTGTGCCTGTGGTGTATCTGATAACGTGTGCCTGTGGTGTATCTGATAACGTGTGCCTGTGGTATATCTGATAACGTGTGCCTGTGGTGTATCTGATAACGTGTGCCTATGGTGTATCTGATAACGTGTGCCTGTGGTATATGTGATAACGTGTGCCTGTGGTGTATCTGACAACATGTGCCTGTGGTGTATCTGATAACGTGTGCCTGTGGTGTATCTGATAACATGTGCCTGTGGTGTATCTGATAACGTGTGCCTGTGGTGTATCTGATAACGTGTGACTGTGGTGTTTCTGATAACGCGTGCCTGTGGTGTATCTGATAACTTGTGCCTGTGGTATATCTGATAATGTGTGCCTGTGGTGTATCTGATAACGTGTGCCTGTGGTGTATCTGATAACTTGTGCCTGTGGTATATCTGATAACCTGTGCCTGTGGTATATCTGATAACGTGTGCCTGTGGTGTATCTGATAACGTGTGCCTGTGGTATATCTGATAACGTGTGCCTGTGGTGTATCTGATAACGTGTGCCTGTGGTGTATCTGATAAGGTGTGCCTGTGGTATATCTGATAACATGTGCCTGTGGTATATCTGATAACATGTGCCTGTGGTATATCTGATAACGTGTGCCTGTGGTATATCTGATAACGTGTGCCTGTGGTGTATCTGATAACGTGTGCCTGTGGTATATCTGATAACGTGTGCCTGTGGTATATCTGATAACATGTGCCTGTGGTATATCTGATAACACGTGCCTGTGGTATATCTGATAACGTGTGCCTGTGGTATATCTGATAACGTGTGCCTGTGGTATATCTGATAACGTGTGTCTGTGGTGTATCTGATAACGTGTGCCTGTGGTATATCTGATAACATGTGCCTGTGGTATATCTGATAACGTGTGCCTGTGGTGTATCTGATAACGTGTGCCTGTGGTATATCTGATAACGTGTGCCTGTGGTATATCTGATAACATGTGCCTGTGGTATATCTGATAACGTGTGCCTGTGGTGTATCTGATAACGTGTGCCTGTGGTATATCTGATAACGTGTGCCTGTGGTGTATCTGATAACGTGTGCCTGTGGTGTATCTGATAACGTGTGCCTGTGGTGTATCTGATAACGTGTGCGTGTGGTATATCTGATAACGTGTGCCTGTGGTGTATCTGATAACGTGTGCCTGTGGTATATCTGATAACGTGTGCTTGTGGTATATCTGATAACGTGTGCCTGTGGTATATCTGATAACGTGTGCCTGTGGTATATCTGATAACGTGTGCCTGTGGTATATCTGATAACGTGTGCCTGTGGTGTATCTGATAACGTGTGCCTGTGGTATATCTGATAACGTGAGCCTGTGGTGTATCTGATAACGTGTGCCTGTGGTATATCTGATAACCTGTGCCTGTGGTATATCTGATAACGTGTGCCTGTGGTGTATCTGATAACCTGTGCCTGTGGTATATCTGATAACGTGTGCCTGTGGTACATCTGATAACCTGTGCCTGTGGTGTATCTGATAACGTGTGCCTGTGGTGTATCTGATAACGTGGGCCTGTGGTGTATCTGATAACGTGTGCCTGTGGTATATCTGATAACGTGTGCCTGTGGTATATGTGATAACGTGTGCCTGTGGTATATCTGATAACGTGTGCCTGTGGTGTATCTGATAACGTGTGCCTGTGGTATATCTGATAACGTGTGCCTGTGGTATATCTGATAACGTGTGCCTGTGGTATATCTGATAACGTGTGCCTGTGGTGTATCTGATAACGTGTGCCTGTGGTGTATCTGATAACGTGGGCCTGTGGTGTATCTGATAACGTGTGCCTGTGGTATATCTGATAACTTGTGCCTGTGGTATATGTGATAACGTGTGCCTGTGGTATATCTGATAACGTGTGCCTGTGGTGTATCTGATAACGTGTGCCTGTGGTATATCTGATAACGTGTGCCTGTGGTATATCTGATAACGTGTGCCTGTGGTATATCTGATAACGTGTGCCTGTGGTGTATCTGATAACGTGTGCCTGTGGTGTATCTGATAACATGTGCCTGTGGTGTATCTGATAACGTGTGCCTGTGGTGTATCTGATAACGTGTGACTGTGGTGTTTCTGATAACGCGTGCCTGTGGTGTATCTGATAACTTGTGCCTGTGGTATATCTGATAATGTGTGCCTGTGGTGTATCTGATAACTTGTGCCTGTGGTATATCTGATAACCTGTGCCTGTGGTATATCTGATAACGTGTGCCTGTGGTGTATCTGATAACGTGTGCCTGTGGTATATCTGATAACGTGTGCCTGTGGTGTATCTGATAACGTGTGCCTGTGGTGTATCTGATAAGGTGTGCCTGTGGTATATCTGATAACATGTGCCTGTGGTATATCTGATAACATGTGCCTGTGGTATATCTGATAACGTGTGCCTGTGGTATATCTGATAACGTGTGCCTGTGGTGTATCTGATAACGTGTGCCTGTGGTATATCTGATAACGTGTGCCTGTGGTATATCTGATAACATGTGCCTGTGGTATATCTGATAACACGTGCCTGTGGTATATCTGATAACGTGTGCCTGTGGTATATCTGATAACGTGTGCCTGTGGTATATCTGATAACGTGTGTCTGTGGTGTATCTGATAACGTGTGCCTGTGGTATATCTGATAACATGTGCCTGTGGTATATCTGATAACGTGTGCCTGTGGTATATCTGATAACGTGTGCCTGTGGTGTATCTGATAACGTGTGCCTGTGGTATATCTGATAACGTGTGCCTGTGGTGTATCTGATAACGTGTGCCTGTGGTGTATCTGATAACGTGTGCCTGTGGTGTATCTGATAACGTGTGCCTGTGGTGTATCTGATAACGTGTGCCTGTGGTATATCTGATAACGTGTGCCTGTGGTATATCTGATAACATGTGCCTGTGGTATATCTGATAACGTGTGCCTGTGGTGTATCTGATAACGTGTGCCTGTGGTATATCTGATAACGTGTGCCTGTGGTGTATCTGATAACGTGTGCCTGTGGTGTATCTGATAACGTGTGCCTGTGGTATATCTGATAACGTGTGCCTGTGGTGTATCTGATAACGTGTGCCTATGGTATATCTGATAACGTGTGCTTGTGGTATATCTGATAACGTGTGCCTGTGGTATATCTGATAACGTGTGCCTGTGGTATATCTGATAACGTGTGCCTGTGGTATATCTGATAACGTGTGCCTGTGGTGTATCTGATAACGTGTGCCTGTGGTATATCTGATAACGTGAGCCTGTGGTGTATCTGATAACGTGTGCCTGTGGTATATCTGATAACCTGTGCCTGTGGTATATCTGATAACGTGTGCCTGTGGTGTATCTGATAACCTGTGCCTGTGGTATATCTGATAACGTGTGCCTGTGGTACATCTGATAACGTGTGCCTGTGGTATATCTGATAACGTGTGCCTGTGGTATATCTGATAACGCGTGCCTGTGGTATATCTGATAACGTGTGCCTGTGGTGTATCTGATAACGTGTGCCTGTGGTGTATCTGATAACGTGTGCCTGTGGTATATCTGATAACGTGTGCCTGTGGTATATCTGATAACGTGTGCCTGTGGTGTATCTGATAACGTGTGCCTGTGGTATATCTGATAACGTGTGCCTGTGGTGTATCTGATAACGTGTGCCTGTGGTGTATCTGATAACGTGTGCCTGTGGTGTATCTGATAACGTGTGCCTGTGGTATATCTGATAACGTGTGCTTGTGGTATATCTGATAACGTGTGCCTGTGGTATATCTGATAACGTGTGCCTGTGGTATATCTGATAACGTGTGCCTGTGGTATATCTGATAACGTGTGCCTGTGGTGTATCTGATAACGTGTGCCTGTGGTATATCTGATAACGTGAGCCTGTGGTGTATCTGATAACGTGTGCCTGTGGTATATCTGATAACCTGTGCCTGTGGTATATCTGATAACGTGTGCCTGTGGTGTATCTGATAACCTGTGCCTGTGGTATATCTGATAACGTGTGCCTGTGGTACATCTGATAACCTGTGCCTGTGGTGTATCTGATAACGTGTGCCTTTGGTGTATCTGATAACGTGGGCCTGTGGTGTATCTGATAACGTGTGCCTGTGGTATATCTGATAACGTGTGCCTGTGGTATATCTGATAACGTGTGCCTGTGGTATATCTGATAACGTGTGCCTGTGGTATATCTGATAACATGTGCCTGTGGTATATCTGATAACGTGTGCCTGTGGTATATCTGATAACGTGTGCCTGTGGTATATGTGATAACGTGTGCCTGTGGTGTATCTGACAACATGTGCCTGTGGTGTATCTGATAACGTGTGCCTGTGGTGTATCTGATAACATGTGCCTGTGGTGTATCTGATAACGTGTGCCTGTGGTGTATCTGATAACGTGTGACTGTGGTGTTTCTGATAACGCGTGCCTGTGGTGTATCTGATAACTTGTGCCTGTGGTATATGTGATAACGTGTGCCTGTGGTATATCTGATAACGTGTGCCTGTGGTGTATCTGATAACGTGTGCCTGTGGTATATCTGATAACGTGTGCCTGTGGTATATCTGATAACGTGTGCCTGTGGTATATCTGATAACGTGTGCCTGTGGTGTATCTGATAACGTGTGCCTGTGGTGTATCTGATAACGTGTGCCTGTGGTATATCTGATAACGTGTGCCTGTGGTGTATCTGATAACGTGTGCCTATGGTGTATCTGATAACGTGTGCCTGTGGTATATGTGATAACGTGTGCCTGTGGTGTATCTGACAACATGTGCCTGTGGTGTATCTGATAACGTGTGCCTGTGGTGTATCTGATAACGTGTGCCTGTGGTATATCTGATAACGTGTGCCTGTGGTATATCTGATAACATGTGCCTGTGGTATATCTGATAACACGTGCCTGTGGTATATCTGATAACGTGTGCCTGTGGTATATCTGATAACGTGTGCCTGTGGTATATCTGATAACGTGTGTCTGTGGTGTATCTGATAACGTGTGCCTGTGGTATATCTGATAACATGTGCCTGTGGTATATCTGATAACGTGTGCCTGTGGTATATCTGATAACGTGTGCCTGTGGTGTATCTGATAACGTGTGCCTGTGGTGTATCTGATAACGTGTGCCTGTGGTGTATCTGATAACGTGTGCCTGTGGTGTATCTGATAACGTGTGCCTGTGGTGTATCTGATAACGTGTGCCTGTGGTGTATCTGATAACGTGTGCCTGTGGTATATCTGATAACGTGTGCCTGTGGTATATCTGATAACATGTGCCTGTGGTATATCTGATAACGTGTGCCTGTGGTGTATCTGATAACGTGTGCCTGTGGTATATCTGATAACGTGTGCCTGTGGTGTATCTGATAACGTGTGCCTGTGGTGTATCTGATAACGTGTGCCTGTGGTATATCTGATAACGTGTGCCTGTGGTGTATCTGATAACGTGTGCCTATGGTATATCTGATAACGTGTGCTTGTGGTATATCTGATAACGTGTGCCTGTGGTATATCTGATAACGTGTGCCTGTGGTATATCTGATAACGTGTGCCTGTGGTATATCTGATAACGTGTGCCTGTGGTGTATCTGATAACGTGTGCCTGTGGTATATCTGATAACGTGAGCCTGTGGTGTATCTGATAACGTGTGCCTGTGGTATATCTGATAACCTGTGCCTGTGGTATATCTGATAACGTGTGCCTGTGGTGTATCTGATAACCTGTGCCTGTGGTATATCTGATAACGTGTGCCTGTGGTACATCTGATAACGTGTGCCTGTGGTATATCTGATAACGTGTGCCTGTGGTATATCTGATAACGCGTGCCTGTGGTATATCTGATAACGTGTGCCTGTGGTGTATCTGATAACGTGTGCCTGTGGTGTATCTGATAACGTGTGCCTGTGGTATATCTGATAACGTGTGCCTGTGGTATATCTGATAACGTGTGCCTGTGGTGTATCTGATAACGTGTGCCTGTGGTATATCTGATAACGTGTGCCTGTGGTGTATCTGATAACGTGTGCCTGTGGTGTATCTGATAACGTGTGCCTGTGGTGTATCTGATAACGTGTGCCTGTGGTATATCTGATAACGTGTGCTTGTGGTATATCTGATAACGTGTGCCTGTGGTATATCTGATAACGTGTGCCTGTGGTATATCTGATAACGTGTGCCTGTGGTATATCTGATAACGTGTGCCTGTGGTGTATCTGATAACGTGTGCCTGTGGTATATCTGATAACGTGAGCCTGTGGTGTATCTGATAACGTGTGCCTGTGGTATATCTGATAACCTGTGCCTGTGGTATATCTGATAACGTGTGCCTGTGGTGTATCTGATAACCTGTGCCTGTGGTATATCTGATAACGTGTGCCTGTGGTACATCTGATAACCTGTGCCTGTGGTGTATCTGATAACGTGTGCCTTTGGTGTATCTGATAACGTGGGCCTGTGGTGTATCTGATAACGTGTGCCTGTGGTATATCTGATAACGTGTGCCTGTGGTATATCTGATAACGTGTGCCTGTGGTATATCTGATAACGTGTGCCTGTGGTATATCTGATAACATGTGCCTGTGGTATATCTGATAACGTGTGCCTGTGGTATATCTGATAACGTGTGCCTGTGGTATATGTGATAACGTGTGCCTGTGGTGTATCTGACAACATGTGCCTGTGGTGTATCTGATAACGTGTGCCTGTGGTGTATCTGATAACATGTGCCTGTGGTGTATCTGATAACGTGTGCCTGTGGTGTATCTGATAACGTGTGACTGTGGTGTTTCTGATAACGCGTGCCTGTGGTGTATCTGATAACTTGTGCCTGTGGTATATGTGATAACGTGTGCCTGTGGTATATCTGATAACGTGTGCCTGTGGTGTATCTGATAACGTGTGCCTGTGGTATATCTGATAACGTGTGCCTGTGGTATATCTGATAACGTGTGCCTGTGGTATATCTGATAACGTGTGCCTGTGGTGTATCTGATAACGTGTGCCTGTGGTGTATCTGATAACGTGTGCCTGTGGTATATCTGATAACGTGTGCCTGTGGTGTATCTGATAACGTGTGCCTATGGTGTATCTGATAACGTGTGCCTGTGGTATATGTGATAACGTGTGCCTGTGGTGTATCTGACAACATGTGCCTGTGGTGTATCTGATAACGTGTGCCTGTGGTGTATCTGATAACATGTGCCTGTGGTGTATCTGATAACGTGTGCCTGTGGTGTATCTGATAACGTGTGACTGTGGTGTTTCTGATAACGCGTGCCTGTGGTGTATCTGATAACTTGTGCCTGTGGTATATCTGATAATGTGTGCCTGTGGTGTATCTGATAACGTGTGCCTGTGGTGTATCTGATAACTTGTGCCTGTGGTATATCTGATAACCTGTGCCTGTGGTATATCTGATAACGTGTGCCTGTGGTGTATCTGATAACGTGTGCCTGTGGTATATCTGATAACGTGTGCCTGTGGTGTATCTGATAACGTGTGCCTGTGGTGTATCTGATAAGGTGTGCCTGTGGTATATCTGATAACATGTGCCTGTGGTATATCTGATAACATGTGCCTGTGGTATATCTGATAACGTGTGCCTGTGGTATATCTGATAACGTGTGCCTGTGGTGTATCTGATAACGTGTGCCTGTGGTATATCTGATAACGTGTGCCTGTGGTATATCTGATAACATGTGCCTGTGGTATATCTGATAACACGTGCCTGTGGTATATCTGATAACGTGTGCCTGTGGTATATCTGATAACGTGTGCCTGTGGTATATCTGATAACGTGTGTCTGTGGTGTATCTGATAACGTGTGCCTGTGGTATATCTGATAACATGTGCCTGTGGTATATCTGATAACGTGTGCCTGTGGTGTATCTGATAACGTGTGCCTGTGGTATATCTGATAACGTGTGCCTGTGGTATATCTGATAACATGTGCCTGTGGTATATCTGATAACGTGTGCCTGTGGTGTATCTGATAACGTGTGCCTGTGGTATATCTGATAACGTGTGCCTGTGGTGTATCTGATAACGTGTGCCTGTGGTGTATCTGATAACGTGTGCCTGTGGTGTATCTGATAACGTGTGCGTGTGGTATATCTGATAACGTGTGCCTGTGGTGTATCTGATAACGTGTGCCTGTGGTATATCTGATAACGTGTGCTTGTGGTATATCTGATAACGTGTGCCTGTGGTATATCTGATAACGTGTGCCTGTGGTATATCTGATAACGTGTGCCTGTGGTATATCTGATAACGTGTGCCTGTGGTGTATCTGATAACGTGTGCCTGTGGTATATCTGATAACGTGAGCCTGTGGTGTATCTGATAACGTGTGCCTGTGGTATATCTGATAACCTGTGCCTGTGGTATATCTGATAACGTGTGCCTGTGGTGTATCTGATAACCTGTGCCTGTGGTATATCTGATAACGTGTGCCTGTGGTACATCTGATAACCTGTGCCTGTGGTGTATCTGATAACGTGTGCCTGTGGTGTATCTGATAACGTGGGCCTGTGGTGTATCTGATAACGTGTGCCTGTGGTATATCTGATAACGTGTGCCTGTGGTATATGTGATAACGTGTGCCTGTGGTATATCTGATAACGTGTGCCTGTGGTGTATCTGATAACGTGTGCCTGTGGTATATCTGATAACGTGTGCCTGTGGTATATCTGATAACGTGTGCCTGTGGTATATCTGATAACGTGTGCCTGTGGTGTATCTGATAACGTGTGCCTGTGGTGTATCTGATAACGTGGGCCTGTGGTGTATCTGATAACGTGTGCCTGTGGTATATCTGATAACTTGTGCCTGTGGTATATGTGATAACGTGTGCCTGTGGTATATCTGATAACGTGTGCCTGTGGTGTATCTGATAACGTGTGCCTGTGGTATATCTGATAACGTGTGCCTGTGGTATATCTGATAACGTGTGCCTGTGGTATATCTGATAACGTGTGCCTGTGGTGTATCTGATAACGTGTGCCTGTGGTGTATCTGATAACATGTGCCTGTGGTGTATCTGATAACGTGTGCCTGTGGTGTATCTGATAACGTGTGACTGTGGTGTTTCTGATAACGCGTGCCTGTGGTGTATCTGATAACTTGTGCCTGTGGTATATCTGATAATGTGTGCCTGTGGTGTATCTGATAACTTGTGCCTGTGGTATATCTGATAACCTGTGCCTGTGGTATATCTGATAACGTGTGCCTGTGGTGTATCTGATAACGTGTGCCTGTGGTATATCTGATAACGTGTGCCTGTGGTGTATCTGATAACGTGTGCCTGTGGTGTATCTGATAAGGTGTGCCTGTGGTATATCTGATAACATGTGCCTGTGGTATATCTGATAACATGTGCCTGTGGTATATCTGATAACGTGTGCCTGTGGTATATCTGATAACGTGTGCCTGTGGTGTATCTGATAACGTGTGCCTGTGGTATATCTGATAACGTGTGCCTGTGGTATATCTGATAACATGTGCCTGTGGTATATCTGATAACACGTGCCTGTGGTATATCTGATAACGTGTGCCTGTGGTATATCTGATAACGTGTGCCTGTGGTATATCTGATAACGTGTGTCTGTGGTGTATCTGATAACGTGTGCCTGTGGTATATCTGATAACATGTGCCTGTGGTATATCTGATAACGTGTGCCTGTGGTATATCTGATAACGTGTGCCTGTGGTGTATCTGATAACGTGTGCCTGTGGTATATCTGATAACGTGTGCCTGTGGTGTATCTGATAACGTGTGCCTGTGGTGTATCTGATAACGTGTGCCTGTGGTGTATCTGATAACGTGTGCCTGTGGTGTATCTGATAACGTGTGCCTGTGGTATATCTGATAACGTGTGCCTGTGGTATATCTGATAACATGTGCCTGTGGTATATCTGATAACGTGTGCCTGTGGTGTATCTGATAACGTGTGCCTGTGGTATATCTGATAACGTGTGCCTGTGGTGTATCTGATAACGTGTGCCTGTGGTGTATCTGATAACGTGTGCCTGTGGTATATCTGATAACGTGTGCCTGTGGTGTATCTGATAACGTGTGCCTATGGTATATCTGATAACGTGTGCTTGTGGTATATCTGATAACGTGTGCCTGTGGTATATCTGATAACGTGTGCCTGTGGTATATCTGATAACGTGTGCCTGTGGTATATCTGATAACGTGTGCCTGTGGTGTATCTGATAACGTGTGCCTGTGGTATATCTGATAACGTGAGCCTGTGGTGTATCTGATAACGTGTGCCTGTGGTATATCTGATAACCTGTGCCTGTGGTATATCTGATAACGTGTGCCTGTGGTGTATCTGATAACCTGTGCCTGTGGTATATCTGATAACGTGTGCCTGTGGTACATCTGATAACGTGTGCCTGTGGTATATCTGATAACGTGTGCCTGTGGTATATCTGATAACGCGTGCCTGTGGTATATCTGATAACGTGTGCCTGTGGTGTATCTGATAACGTGTGCCTGTGGTGTATCTGATAACGTGTGCCTGTGGTATATCTGATAACGTGTGCCTGTGGTATATCTGATAACGTGTGCCTGTGGTGTATCTGATAACGTGTGCCTGTGGTGTATCTGATAACGCGTGCCTGTGGTGTATCTGATAACGTGTGCCTGTGGTGTATCTGATAACATGTGCCTGTGGTATATCTGATAACGTGTGTCTGTGGTATATCTGATAACGTGTGCCTGTGGTGTATCTGATAACGTGTGCCTGTGGTATATCTGATAACGTGTGCCTGTGGTATATGTGATAACGTGTGCCTGTGGTGTATCTGATAAAGTGTGCCTGTGGTGTATCTGATAACGTGTGCCTGTGGTGTATCTGATAACGTGTGCCTGTGGTATATCTGATAACGTGTGCCTGTGGTGTATCTGATAACGTGTGCCTGTGGTGTATCTGATAACGCGTGCCTGTGGTGTATCTGATAACGTGTGCCTGTGGTGTATCTGATAACATGTGCCTGTGGTATATCTGATAACGTGTGTCTGTGGTATATCTGATAACGTGTGCCTGTGGTGTATCTGATAACGTGTGCCTGTGGTATATCTGATAACGTGTGCCTGTGGTATATGTGATAACGTGTGCCTGTGGTGTATCTGATAAAGTGTGCCTGTGGTGTATCTGATAACGTGTGCCTGTGGTGTATCTGATAACGTGTGCCTGTGGTATATCTGATAACGTGTGCCTGTGGTGTATCTGATAACGTGTGCCTGTGGTGTATCTGATAACGTGTGCCTGTGGTGTATCTGATAACGTGTGCCTGTGGTGTATCTGATAACGTGTGCCTGTGGTGTATCTGATAACGTGTGCCTGTGGTATATCTGATAACGTGTGCCTGTGGTGTATCTGATAACGTGTGCCTATGGTGTATCTGATAACGTGTGCCTGTGGTATATGTGATAACGTGTGCCTGTGGTATATCTGATAACGTGTGCCTGTGGTATATCTGATAACGTGTGCCTGTGGTATATCTGATAACGTGTGCCTGTAGTATATCTGATAACGTGTGCCTGTGGTGTATCTGATAACATGTGCCTGTGGTGTATCTGATAACGTGTGCCTGTGGTGTATCTGATAACATGTGCCTGTGGTGTATCTGATAACGTGTGCCTGTGGTGTATCTGATAACTTGTGCCTGTGGTATATCTGATAACCTGTGCCTGTGGTATATCTGATAACGTGTGCCTGTGGTGTATCTGATAACGTGTGCCTGTGGTATATCTGATAACGTGTGCCTGTGGTGTATCTGATAACGTGTGCCTGTGGTGTATCTGATAACGTGTGCCTGTGGTATATCTGATAACATGTGCCTGTGGTATATCTGATAACATGTGCCTGTGGTATATCTGATAACGTGTGCCTGTGGTATATCTGATAACGTGTGCCTGTGGTGTATCTGATAACGTGTGCCTGTGGTATATCTGATAACGTGTGCCTGTGGTACATCTGATAACCTGTGCCTGTGGTGTATCTGATAACGTGTGCCTGTGGTGTATCTGATAACGTGGGCCTGTGGTGTATCTGATAACGTGTGCCTGTGGTATATCTGATAACGTGTGCCTGTGGTATATCTGATAACGTGTGCCTGTGGTGTATCTGATAACGTGTGCCTGTGGTATATCTGATAACATTTGCCTGTGGTATATCTGATAACATGTGCCTGTGGTATATCTGATAACGTGTGCCTGTGGTGTATCTGATAACGTGTGCCTGTGGTATATCTGATAACATTTGCCTGTGGTATATCTGATAACGTGGGCCTGTGGTATATCTGATAACGTGTGCCTGTGGTATATCTGATAACGTGTGTCTGTGGTGTATCTGATAACGTGGGCCTGTGGTATATCTGATAACGTGTGTCTGTGGTGTATCAGATAACGTGTGCCTGTGGTATATCTGATAACGTGTGCCTGTGGTATATCTGATAACCTGTGCCTGTGGTGTATCTGATAACGTGTGCCTGTGGTATATCTGATAACGTGTGCCTGTGGTGTATCTGATAACGTGTGCCTGTGGTATATCTGATAACGTGTGTCTGTGGTGTATCTAATAACGTGTGCCTGTGGTATATCTGATAACGTGTGCCTGTGGTGTATCTGATAACGTGTGCCTGTGGTATATCTGATAACCTGTGCCTGTGGTGTATCTGATAACGTGTGCCTGTGGTATATCTGATAACGTGTGCCTGTGGTGTATCTGATAACGTGTGCCTGTGGTATATCTGATAACCTGTGCCTGTGGTATATCTGATAACGTGTGCCTGTGGTGTATCTGATAACGTGTGCCTGTGGTGTATCTGATAACGTGGGCCTGTGGTATATCTGATAACGTGTGCCTGTGGTATGTCTGATAACATGTGCCTGTGGTATATCTGATAACGTGTGCCTATGGTATATCTGATAACGTGTGCCTGTGGTGTATCTGATAACGTGTGCCTGTGGTGCATCTGATAACGTGTGCCTGTGGTGTATCTGATAACGTGTACCTGTGGTATATCTGATAACATGTGCCTGTGGTGTATCTGATAACGTGTGCCTGTGGTGTATCTGATAACGTGTGCCTGTGGTATATCTGATAACGTGTGCCTGTGGTGTATCTGATAACGTGTGCCTGTGGTGTATCTGATAACGTGTGCCTGTGGTATATCTGATAACGTGTGCCTGTGGTATATCTGATAACGCGTGCCTGTGGTATATCTGATAACGTGTGCCTGTGGTGTATCTGATAACGTGTGCCTGTGGTGTATCTGATAACGTGTGCCTGTGGTATATCTGATAACGTGTGCCTGTGGTATATCTGATAACGTGTGCCTGTGGTATATCTGATAACGTGTGCCTGTGGTATATCTGATAACATGTGCCTGTGGTATATCTGATAACGTGTGCCTGTGGTATATCTGATAACTTGTGCCTGTGGTATATCTGATAACCTGTGCCTGTGGTATATCTGATAACGTGTGCCTGTGGTATATCTGATAACGTGTGCCTGTGGTATATCTGATAAAGTGTGCCTGTGGTGTATCTGATAACATGTGCCTGTGGTATATCTGATAACGTGTGCCTGTGGTGTATCTGATAACGTGTGCCTATGGTGTATCTGATAACGTGTGCCTGTGGTATATGTGATAACGTGTGCCTGTGGTGTATCTGATAACATGTGCCTGTGGTGTATCTGATAACGTGTGCCTGTGGTGTATCTGATAACATGTGCCTGTGGTGTATCTGATAACGTGTGCCTGTGGTGTATCTGATAACGTGTGACTGTGGTGTTTCTGATAACGTGTGCCTGTGGTGTATCTGATAACTTGTGCCTGTGGTATATCTGATAATGTGTGCCTGTGGTGTATCTGATAATTTGTGCCTGTGGTATATCTGATAACCTGTGCCTGTGGTATATCTGATAACGTGTGCCTGTGGTGTATCTGATAACGTGTGCCTGTGGTATATCTGATAACGTGTGCCTGTGGTGTATCTGATAACGTGTGCCTGTGGTGTATCTGATAACGTGTGCCTGTGGTATATCTGATAACATGTGCCTGTGGTATATCTGATAACATGTGCCTGTGGTATATCTGATAACGTGTGCCTGTGGTATATCTGATAACGTGTGCCTGTGGTGTATCTGATAACGTGTGCCTGTGGTATATCTGATAACGTGTGCCTGTGGTATATCTGATAACATGTGCCTGTGGTATATCTGATAACATGTGCCTGTGGTATATCTGATAACGTGTGCCTGTGGTATATCTGATAACGTGTGCCTGTGGTATATCTGATAACGTGTGCCTGTGGTATATCTGATAACGTGTGCCTGTGGTATATCTGATAACGTGTGCCTGTGGTATATCTGATAACATGTGCCTGTGGTATATCTGATAACGTGTGCCTGTGGTGTATCTGATAACGTGTGCCTGTGGTATATCTGATAACGTGTGCCTGTGGTATATCTGATAACATGTGCCTGTGGTATATCTGATAACATGTGCCTGTGGTATATCTGATAACGTGTGCCTGTGGTATATCTGATAACGTGTGCCAGTGGTATATCTGATAACGTGTGCCTGTGGTATATCTGATAACATGTGCCTGTGGTATATCTGATAACATGTGCCTGTGGTATATCTGATAACATGTGCCTGTGGTATATCTGATAACGTGTGCCTGTGGTATATCTGATAACGTGTGCCTGTGGTGTATCTGATAACGTGTGCCTGTGGTATATCTGATAACGCGTGCCTGTGGTATATCTGATAACGTGTGCCTGTGGTGTATCTGATAACGTGTGCCTGTGGTGTATCTGATAACGTGTGCCTGTGGTATATCTGATAACGTGTGCCTGTGGTATATCTGATAACGTGTGCCTGTGGTGTATCTGATAACGTGTGCCTGTGGTATATCTGATAACGTGTGCCTGTGGTGTATCTGATAACGTGTGCCTGTGGTGTATCTGATAACGTGTGCCTGTGGTGTATCTGATAACATGTGCCTGTTGTATATCTGATAACGTGTGCCTGTGGTGTATCTGATAACGTGTGCCTGTGGTGTATCTGATAACGTGTGCCTGTGGTATATCTGATAACGTGTGCCTGTGGTGTATCTGATAACGTGTGCCTGTGGTATATCTGATAACGTGTGCCTGTGGTATATGTGATAACGTGTGCCTGTGGTGTAGCTGATAAAGTGTGCCTGTGGTGTATCTGATAACGTGTGCCTGTGGTGTATCTGATAACGTGTGCCTGTGGTATATCTGATAACGTGTGCCTGTGGTGTATCTGATAACGTGTGCCTGTGGTATATCTGATAACGTGTGCCTGTGGTGTATCTGATAACGTGTGCCTGTGGTATATCTGATAACGTGTGCTTGTGGTATATCTGATAACGTGTGCCTGTGGTGTATCTGATAACGTGTGCCTGTGGTATATCTGATAACGTGTGCCTGTGGTGTATCTGATAACGTGTGCCTGTGGTATATCTGATAACGTGTGCCTGTGGTATATCTGATAACGTGTGCCTGTGGTGTATCTGATAACGTGTGCCTGTGGTATATCTGATAACGTGTGCCTGTGGTGTATCTGATAACGTGTGCCTGTGGTGTATCTGATAACGTGTGCCTGTGGTGTATCTGATAACGTGTGCCTGTGGTATATCTGATAACGTGTGCTTGTGGTATATCTGATAACGTGTGCCTGTGGTATATCTGATAACGTGTGCCTGTGGTATATCTGATAACGTGTGCCTGTGGTATATCTGATAACGTGTGCCTGTGGTGTATCTGATAACGTGTGCCTGTGGTATATCTGATAACCTGTGCCTGTGGTATATCTGATAACGTGTGCCTGTGGTGTATCTGATAACCTGTGCCTGTGGTATATCTGATAACGTGTGCCTGTGGTACATCTGATAACCTGTGCCTGTGGTGTATCTGATAACGTGTGCCTTTGGTGTATCTGATAACGTGGGCCTGTGGTGTATCTGATAACGTGTGCCTGTGGTATATCTGATAACGTGTGCCTGTGGTATATCTGATAACGTGTGCCTGTGGTATATCTGATAACGTGTGCCTGTGGTATATCTGATAACATGTGCCTGTGGTATATCTGATAACGTGTGCCTGTGGTATATCTGATAACGTGTGCCTGTGGTATATGTGATAACGTGTGCCTGTGGTGTATCTGACAACATGTGCCTGTGGTGTATCTGATAACGTGTGCCTGTGGTGTATCTGATAACATGTGCCTGTGGTGTATCTGATAACGTGTGCCTGTGGTGTATCTGATAACGTGTGACTGTGGTGTTTCTGATAACGCGTGCCTGTGGTGTATCTGATAACTTGTGCCTGTGGTATATGTGATAACGTGTGCCTGTGGTATATCTGATAACGTGTGCCTGTGGTGTATCTGATAACGTGTGCCTGTGGTATATCTGATAACGTGTGCCTGTGGTATATCTGATAACGTGTGCCTGTGGTATATCTGATAACGTGTGCCTGTGGTGTATCTGATAACGTGTGCCTGTGGTGTATCTGATAACGTGTGCCTGTGGTATATCTGATAACGTGTGCCTGTGGTGTATCTGATAACGTGTGCCTATGGTGTATCTGATAACGTGTGCCTGTGGTATATGTGATAACGTGTGCCTGTGGTGTATCTGACAACATGTGCCTGTGGTGTATCTGATAACGTGTGCCTGTGGTGTATCTGATAACATGTGCCTGTGGTGTATCTGATAACGTGTGCCTGTGGTGTATCTGATAACGTGTGACTGTGGTGTTTCTGATAACGCGTGCCTGTGGTGTATCTGATAACTTGTGCCTGTGGTATATCTGATAATGTGTGCCTGTGGTGTATCTGATAACGTGTGCCTGTGGTGTATCTGATAACTTGTGCCTGTGGTATATCTGATAACCTGTGCCTGTGGTATATCTGATAACGTGTGCCTGTGGTGTATCTGATAACGTGTGCCTGTGGTATATCTGATAACGTGTGCCTGTGGTGTATCTGATAACGTGTGCCTGTGGTGTATCTGATAAGGTGTGCCTGTGGTATATCTGATAACATGTGCCTGTGGTATATCTGATAACATGTGCCTGTGGTATATCTGATAACGTGTGCCTGTGGTATATCTGATAACGTGTGCCTGTGGTGTATCTGATAACGTGTGCCTGTGGTATATCTGATAACGTGTGCCTGTGGTATATCTGATAACATGTGCCTGTGGTATATCTGATAACACGTGCCTGTGGTATATCTGATAACGTGTGCCTGTGGTATATCTGATAACGTGTGCCTGTGGTATATCTGATAACGTGTGTCTGTGGTGTATCTGATAACGTGTGCCTGTGGTATATCTGATAACATGTGCCTGTGGTATATCTGATAACGTGTGCCTGTGGTGTATCTGATAACGTGTGCCTGTGGTATATCTGATAACGTGTGCCTGTGGTATATCTGATAACATGTGCCTGTGGTATATCTGATAACGTGTGCCTGTGGTGTATCTGATAACGTGTGCCTGTGGTATATCTGATAACATGTGCCTGTGGTGTATCTGATAACGTGTGCCTGTGGTGTATCTGATAACGTGTGCCTGTGGTGTATCTGATAACGTGTGCGTGTGGTATATCTGATAACGTGTGCCTGTGGTGTATCTGATAACGTGTGCCTGTGGTATATCTGATAACGTGTGCTTGTGGTATATCTGATAACGTGTGCCTGTGGTATATCTGATAACGTGTGCCTGTGGTATATCTGATAACGTGTGCCTGTGGTATATCTGATAACGTGTGCCTGTGGTGTATCTGATAACGTGTGCCTGTGGTATATCTGATAACGTGAGCCTGTGGTGTATCTGATAACGTGTGCCTGTGGTATATCTGATAACCTGTGCCTGTGGTATATCTGATAACGTGTGCCTGTGGTGTATCTGATAACCTGTGCCTGTGGTATATCTGATAACGTGTGCCTGTGGTACATCTGATAACCTGTGCCTGTGGTGTATCTGATAACGTGTGCCTGTGGTGTATCTGATAACGTGGGCCTGTGGTGTATCTGATAACGTGTGCCTGTGGTATATCTGATAACGTGTGCCTGTGGTATATGTGATAACGTGTGCCTGTGGTATATCTGATAACGTGTGCCTGTGGTGTATCTGATAACGTGTGCCTGTGGTATATCTGATAACGTGTGCCTGTGGTATATCTGATAACGTGTGCCTGTGGTATATCTGATAACGTGTGCCTGTGGTGTATCTGATAACGTGTGCCTGTGGTGTATCTGATAACGTGGGCCTGTGGTGTATCTGATAACGTGTGCCTGTGGTATATCTGATAACTTGTGCCTGTGGTATATGTGATAACGTGTGCCTGTGGTATATCTGATAACGTGTGCCTGTGGTGTATCTGATAACGTGTGCCTGTGGTATATCTGATAACGTGTGCCTGTGGTATATCTGATAACGTGTGCCTGTGGTATATCTGATAACGTGTGCCTGTGGTGTATCTGATAACGTGTGCCTGTGGTGTATCTGATAACATGTGCCTGTGGTGTATCTGATAACGTGTGCCTGTGGTGTATCTGATAACGTGTGACTGTGGTGTTTCTGATAACGCGTGCCTGTGGTGTATCTGATAACTTGTGCCTGTGGTATATCTGATAATGTGTGCCTGTGGTGTATCTGATAACTTGTGCCTGTGGTATATCTGATAACCTGTGCCTGTGGTATATCTGATAACGTGTGCCTGTGGTGTATCTGATAACGTGTGCCTGTGGTATATCTGATAACGTGTGCCTGTGGTGTATCTGATAACGTGTGCCTGTGGTGTATCTGATAAGGTGTGCCTGTGGTATATCTGATAACATGTGCCTGTGGTATATCTGATAACATGTGCCTGTGGTATATCTGATAACGTGTGCCTGTGGTATATCTGATAACGTGTGCCTGTGGTGTATCTGATAACGTGTGCCTGTGGTATATCTGATAACGTGTGCCTGTGGTATATCTGATAACATGTGCCTGTGGTATATCTGATAACACGTGCCTGTGGTATATCTGATAACGTGTGCCTGTGGTATATCTGATAACGTGTGCCTGTGGTATATCTGATAACGTGTGTCTGTGGTGTATCTGATAACGTGTGCCTGTGGTATATCTGATAACATGTGCCTGTGGTATATCTGATAACGTGTGCCTGTGGTATATCTGATAACGTGTGCCTGTGGTGTATCTGATAACGTGTGCCTGTGGTATATCTGATAACGTGTGCCTGTGGTGTATCTGATAACGTGTGCCTGTGGTGTATCTGATAACGTGTGCCTGTGGTGTATCTGATAACGTGTGCCTGTGGTGTATCTGATAACGTGTGCCTGTGGTATATCTGATAACGTGTGCCTGTGGTATATCTGATAACATGTGCCTGTGGTATATCTGATAACGTGTGCCTGTGGTGTATCTGATAACGTGTGCCTGTGGTATATCTGATAACGTGTGCCTGTGGTGTATCTGATAACGTGTGCCTGTGGTGTATCTGATAACGTGTGCCTGTGGTATATCTGATAACGTGTGCCTGTGGTGTATCTGATAACGTGTGCCTATGGTATATCTGATAACGTGTGCTTGTGGTATATCTGATAACGTGTGCCTGTGGTATATCTGATAACGTGTGCCTGTGGTATATCTGATAACGTGTGCCTGTGGTATATCTGATAACGTGTGCCTGTGGTGTATCTGATAACGTGTGCCTGTGGTATATCTGATAACGTGAGCCTGTGGTGTATCTGATAACGTGTGCCTGTGGTATATCTGATAACCTGTGCCTGTGGTATATCTGATAACGTGTGCCTGTGGTGTATCTGATAACCTGTGCCTGTGGTATATCTGATAACGTGTGCCTGTGGTACATCTGATAACGTGTGCCTGTGGTATATCTGATAACGTGTGCCTGTGGTATATCTGATAACGCGTGCCTGTGGTATATCTGATAACGTGTGCCTGTGGTGTATCTGATAACGTGTGCCTGTGGTGTATCTGATAACGTGTGCCTGTGGTATATCTGATAACGTGTGCCTGTGGTATATCTGATAACGTGTGCCTGTGGTGTATCTGATAACGTGTGCCTGTGGTATATCTGATAACGTGTGCCTGTGGTGTATCTGATAACGTGTGCCTGTGGTGTATCTGATAACGTGTGCCTGTGGTGTATCTGATAACGTGTGCCTGTGGTATATCTGATAACGTGTGCTTGTGGTATATCTGATAACGTGTGCCTGTGGTATATCTGATAACGTGTGCCTGTGGTATATCTGATAACGTGTGCCTGTGGTATATCTGATAACGTGTGCCTGTGGTGTATCTGATAACGTGTGCCTGTGGTATATCTGATAACGTGAGCCTGTGGTGTATCTGATAACGTGTGCCTGTGGTATATCTGATAACCTGTGCCTGTGGTATATCTGATAACGTGTGCCTGTGGTGTATCTGATAACCTGTGCCTGTGGTATATCTGATAACGTGTGCCTGTGGTACATCTGATAACCTGTGCCTGTGGTGTATCTGATAACGTGTGCCTTTGGTGTATCTGATAACGTGGGCCTGTGGTGTATCTGATAACGTGTGCCTGTGGTATATCTGATAACGTGTGCCTGTGGTATATCTGATAACGTGTGCCTGTGGTATATCTGATAACGTGTGCCTGTGGTATATCTGATAACATGTGCCTGTGGTATATCTGATAACGTGTGCCTGTGGTATATCTGATAACGTGTGCCTGTGGTATATGTGATAACGTGTGCCTGTGGTGTATCTGACAACATGTGCCTGTGGTGTATCTGATAACGTGTGCCTGTGGTGTATCTGATAACATGTGCCTGTGGTGTATCTGATAACGTGTGCCTGTGGTGTATCTGATAACGTGTGACTGTGGTGTTTCTGATAACGCGTGCCTGTGGTGTATCTGATAACTTGTGCCTGTGGTATATGTGATAACGTGTGCCTGTGGTATATCTGATAACGTGTGCCTGTGGTGTATCTGATAACGTGTGCCTGTGGTATATCTGATAACGTGTGCCTGTGGTATATCTGATAACGTGTGCCTGTGGTATATCTGATAACGTGTGCCTGTGGTGTATCTGATAACGTGTGCCTGTGGTGTATCTGATAACGTGTGCCTGTGGTATATCTGATAACGTGTGCCTGTGGTGTATCTGATAACGTGTGCCTATGGTGTATCTGATAACGTGTGCCTGTGGTATATGTGATAACGTGTGCCTGTGGTGTATCTGACAACATGTGCCTGTGGTGTATCTGATAACGTGTGCCTGTGGTGTATCTGATAACATGTGCCTGTGGTGTATCTGATAACGTGTGCCTGTGGTGTATCTGATAACGTGTGACTGTGGTGTTTCTGATAACGCGTGCCTGTGGTGTATCTGATAACTTGTGCCTGTGGTATATCTGATAATGTGTGCCTGTGGTGTATCTGATAACGTGTGCCTGTGGTGTATCTGATAACTTGTGCCTGTGGTATATCTGATAACCTGTGCCTGTGGTATATCTGATAACGTGTGCCTGTGGTGTATCTGATAACGTGTGCCTGTGGTATATCTGATAACGTGTGCCTGTGGTGTATCTGATAACGTGTGCCTGTGGTGTATCTGATAAGGTGTGCCTGTGGTATATCTGATAACATGTGCCTGTGGTATATCTGATAACATGTGCCTGTGGTATATCTGATAACGTGTGCCTGTGGTATATCTGATAACGTGTGCCTGTGGTGTATCTGATAACGTGTGCCTGTGGTATATCTGATAACGTGTGCCTGTGGTATATCTGATAACATGTGCCTGTGGTATATCTGATAACACGTGCCTGTGGTATATCTGATAACGTGTGCCTGTGGTATATCTGATAACGTGTGCCTGTGGTATATCTGATAACGTGTGTCTGTGGTGTATCTGATAACGTGTGCCTGTGGTATATCTGATAACATGTGCCTGTGGTATATCTGATAACGTGTGCCTGTGGTGTATCTGATAACGTGTGCCTGTGGTATATCTGATAACGTGTGCCTGTGGTATATCTGATAACATGTGCCTGTGGTATATCTGATAACGTGTGCCTGTGGTGTATCTGATAACGTGTGCCTGTGGTATATCTGATAACGTGTGCCTGTGGTGTATCTGATAACGTGTGCCTGTGGTGTATCTGATAACGTGTGCCTGTGGTGTATCTGATAACGTGTGCGTGTGGTATATCTGATAACGTGTGCCTGTGGTGTATCTGATAACGTGTGCCTGTGGTATATCTGATAACGTGTGCTTGTGGTATATCTGATAACGTGTGCCTGTGGTATATCTGATAACGTGTGCCTGTGGTATATCTGATAACGTGTGCCTGTGGTATATCTGATAACGTGTGCCTGTGGTGTATCTGATAACGTGTGCCTGTGGTATATCTGATAACGTGAGCCTGTGGTGTATCTGATAACGTGTGCCTGTGGTATATCTGATAACCTGTGCCTGTGGTATATCTGATAACGTGTGCCTGTGGTGTATCTGATAACCTGTGCCTGTGGTATATCTGATAACGTGTGCCTGTGGTACATCTGATAACCTGTGCCTGTGGTGTATCTGATAACGTGTGCCTGTGGTGTATCTGATAACGTGGGCCTGTGGTGTATCTGATAACGTGTGCCTGTGGTATATCTGATAACGTGTGCCTGTGGTATATGTGATAACGTGTGCCTGTGGTATATCTGATAACGTGTGCCTGTGGTGTATCTGATAACGTGTGCCTGTGGTATATCTGATAACGTGTGCCTGTGGTATATCTGATAACGTGTGCCTGTGGTATATCTGATAACGTGTGCCTGTGGTGTATCTGATAACGTGTGCCTGTGGTGTATCTGATAACGTGGGCCTGTGGTGTATCTGATAACGTGTGCCTGTGGTATATCTGATAACTTGTGCCTGTGGTATATGTGATAACGTGTGCCTGTGGTATATCTGATAACGTGTGCCTGTGGTGTATCTGATAACGTGTGCCTGTGGTATATCTGATAACGTGTGCCTGTGGTATATCTGATAACGTGTGCCTGTGGTATATCTGATAACGTGTGCCTGTGGTGTATCTGATAACGTGTGCCTGTGGTGTATCTGATAACATGTGCCTGTGGTGTATCTGATAACGTGTGCCTGTGGTGTATCTGATAACGTGTGACTGTGGTGTTTCTGATAACGCGTGCCTGTGGTGTATCTGATAACTTGTGCCTGTGGTATATCTGATAATGTGTGCCTGTGGTGTATCTGATAACTTGTGCCTGTGGTATATCTGATAACCTGTGCCTGTGGTATATCTGATAACGTGTGCCTGTGGTGTATCTGATAACGTGTGCCTGTGCTATATCTGATAACGTGTGCCTGTGGTGTATCTGATAACGTGTGCCTGTGGTGTATCTGATAAGGTGTGCCTGTGGTATATCTGATAACATGTGCCTGTGGTATATCTGATAACATGTGCCTGTGGTATATCTGATAACGTGTGCCTGTGGTATATCTGATAACGTGTGCCTGTGGTGTATCTGATAACGTGTGCCTGTGGTATATCTGATAACGTGTGCCTGTGGTATATCTGATAACATGTGCCTGTGGTATATCTGATAACACGTGCCTGTGGTATATCTGATAACGTGTGCCTGTGGTATATCTGATAACGTGTGCCTGTGGTATATCTGATAACGTGTGTCTGTGGTGTATCTGATAACGTGTGCCTGTGGTATATCTGATAACATGTGCCTGTGGTATATCTGATAACGTGTGCCTGTGGTATATCTGATAACGTGTGCCTGTGGTGTATCTGATAACGTGTGCCTGTGGTATATCTGATAACGTGTGCCTGTGGTGTATCTGATAACGTGTGCCTGTGGTGTATCTGATAACGTGTGCCTGTGGTGTATCTGATAACGTGTGCCTGTGGTGTATCTGATAACGTGTGCCTGTGGTATATCTGATAACGTGTGCCTGTGGTATATCTGATAACATGTGCCTGTGGTATATCTGATAACGTGTGCCTGTGGTGTATCTGATAACGTGTGCCTGTGGTATATCTGATAACGTGTGCCTGTGGTGTATCTGATAACGTGTGCCTGTGGTGTATCTGATAACGTGTGCCTGTGGTATATCTGATAACGTGTGCCTGTGGTGTATCTGATAACGTGTGCCTATGGTATATCTGATAACGTGTGCCTGTGGTATATCTGATAACGTGTGCCTGTGGTATATCTGATAACGTGTGCCTGTGGTGTATCTGATAACGTGTGCCTGTGGTATATCTGATAACGTGAGCCTGTGGTGTATCTGATAACGTGTGCCTGTGGTATATCTGATAACCTGTGCCTGTGGTATATCTGATAACGTGTGCCTGTGGTGTATCTGATAACCTGTGCCTGTGGTACATCTGATAACGTGTGCCTGTGGTACATCTGATAACGTGTGCCTGTGGTATATCTGATAACGTGTGCCTGTGGTATATCTGATAACGCGTGCCTGTGGTATATCTGATAACGTGTGCCTGTGGTGTATCTGATAACGTGTGCCTGTGGTGTATCTGATAACGTGTGCCTGTGGTATATCTGATAACGTGTGCCTGTGGTATATCTGATAACGTGTGCCTGTGGTGTATCTGATAACGTGTGCCTGTGGTGTATCTGATAACGCGTGCCTGTGGTGTATCTGATAACGTGTGCCTGTGGTGTATCTGATAACATGTGCCTGTGGTATATCTGATAACGTGTGTCTGTGGTATATCTGATAACGTGTGCCTGTGGTGTATCTGATAACGTGTGCCTGTGGTATATCTGATAACATGTGCCTGTGGTATATCTGATAACGTGTGCCTGTGGTGTATCTGATAACGTGTGCCTGTGGTGTATCTGATAACGTGTGCCTGTGGTGTATCTGATAACTTGTGCCTGTGGTATATCTGATAACGTGTGCCTGTGGTATATCTGATAACGTGTGCCTGTGGTGTATCTGATAACGTGTGCCTGTGGTGTATCTGATAACGTGTGCCTGTGGTATATCTGATAACGTGTGCCTGTGGTGTATCTGATAACGTGTGCCTGTGGTGTATCTGATAACGTGTGCCTGTGGTGTATCTGATAACGTGTGCCTGTGGTGTATCTGATAACGTGTGCCTGTGGTGTATCTGATAACGAGTGCCTGTGGTATATCTGATAACGTGTGCCTGTGGTATATCTGATAACGTGTGCCTGTGGTGTATCTGATAACATGTGCCTGTGGTGTATCTGATAACATGTGCCTGTGGTATATCTGATAACGTGTGCCTGTGGTGTATCTGATAACGTGTGCCTGTGGTATATCTGATAACGTGTGCCTGTGGTGTATCTGATAACGTGTGCCTGTGGTGTATCTGATAACGTGGGCCTGTGGTATATCTGATAACGTGTGCCTGTGGTGTATCTGATAACGTGTGCCTGTGGTATATCTGATAACGTGTGCCTGTGGTGTATCTGATAACGTGTGCCTGTGGTATATCTGATAACGTGTGCCTGTGGTATATCTGATAACGTGTGCCTGTGGTGTATCTGATAACGTGTGCCTGTGGTATATCTGATAACCTGTGCCTGTGGTATATCTGATAACGCGTGCCTGTGGTGTATCTGATAACGTGTGCCTGTGGTATATCTGATAACGTGTGCCTGTGGTATATCTGATAACGTGTGCCTGTGGTGTATCTGATAACGTGTGCCTGTGGTATATCTGATAACGTGTGCCTGTTGTATATCTGATAACGTGTGCCTGTGGTATATCAGATAACGTGTGCCTGTGGTTTATCTGATAACGTGTGCCTGTGGTGTATCTGATAACGTGTGCCTGTGGTGTATCTGATAACGTGTGCCTGTGGTGTATCTGATAACGTGTGCCTGTGGTGTATCTGATAACGTGTGCCTGTGGTATATCTGATAACGTGTGCCTGTGGTATATCTGATAACGTGTGCCTGTGGTGTATCTGATAACGTGTGCCTGTGGTGTATCTGATAACGTGTGCCTGTGGTATATCTGATAACGTGTGCCTGTGGTATATCTGATAACGTGTGCCTGTGGTGTATCTGATAACGTGTGCTTGTGGTATATCTGATAACGTGTGCCTGTGGTATATCTGATAACATGTGCCTGTGGTGTATCTGATAACGTGTACCTGTGGTATATCTGATAACGTGTGCCTGTGGTATATCTGATAACATGTGCCTGTGGTGTATCTGATAACGTGTACCTGTGGTATATCTGATAACATGTGCCTGTGGTATATCTGATAACGTGTGCCTGTGGTATATCTGATAACGTGTGCCTGTGGTATATCTGATAACGTGTGCCTGTGGTATATCTGATAACGTGTGCCTGTGGTGTATCTGATAACGTGTGCCTGTGGTATATCTGATAACGTGTGCCTGTGGTATATCTGATAACGTGTGCTTGTGGTATATCTGATAACGTGTGCCTGTGGTATATCTGATAACGTGTGCCTGTGGTATATCTGATAACGTGTGCCTGTGGTGTATCTGATAACGTGTGCTTGTGGTATATCTGATAACGTGTGCCTGTGGTGTATCTGATAACGTGTGCCTGTGGTATATCTGATAACGTGTGCCTGTGGTGTATCTGATAACGCGTGCCTGTGGTATATCTGATAACGTGTGCCTGTGGTATATCTGATAACATGTGCCTGTGATATATCTGATAACGTGTGCCTGTGGTGTATCTGATAACGTGTGCTTGTGGTATATCTGATAACGTGTGCCTGTGGTATATCTGATAAGGAGTGCCTGTGGTATATCTGATAACATGTGCCTGTGATATATCTGATAACGTGTGCCTGTGGTGTATCTGATAACATGTGCCTGTGATATATCTGATAACGTGTGCCTGTGGTATATCTGATAACGTGGGCCTGTGGTATATCTGATAACGTGTGCCTGTGGTATATCTGATAACGTGGGCCTGTGGTATATCTGATAACGTGTGCCTGTGGTGTATCTGATAACGTGTGCCTGTGGTATATCTGATAACGTGTGCCTGTGGTATATCTGATAACGTGGGCCTGTGGTATATCTGATAACGTGTGCCTGTGGTATATCTGATAACGTGGGCCTGTGGTATATCTGATAACGTGTGCCTGTGGTGTATCTGATAACGTGTGCCTGTGGTGTATCTGATAACGTGTGCTTGTGGTATATCTGATAACGTGTGCCTGTGGTGTATCTGATAACGTGTGCCTGTGGTGTATCTGATAACGTGTGCCTGTGGTGTATCTGATAACGTGTGCCTGTGGTGTATCTGATAACGTGTGCCTGTGGTGTATCTGATAACGAGTGCCTGTGGTATATCTGATAACGTGTGCCTGTGGTATATCTGATAACGTGTGCCTGTGGTGTATCTGATAACATGTGCCTGTGGTGTATCTGATAACATGTGCCTGTGGTATATCTGATAACGTGTGCCTGTGGTGTATCTGATAACGTGTGCCTGTGGTATATCTGATAACGTGTGCCTGTGGTGTATCTGATAACGTGTGCCTGTGGTGTATCTGATAACGAGTGCCTGTGGTATATCTGATAACGTGTGCCTGTGGTATATCTGATAACGTGTGCCTATGGTATATCTGATAACGTGTGCCTGTGGTGTATCTGATAACGTGTGCCTGTGGTGTATCTGATAACGTGTGCCTGTGGTGTATCTGATAACGTGTACCTGTGGTATATCTGATAACATGTGCCTGTGGTGTATCTGATAACGTGTGCCTGTGGTGTATCTGATAACGTGTGCCTGTGGTGTATCTGATAACGTGTGCCTGTGGTATATCTGATAACGTGTGCCTGTGGTGTATCTGATAACATGTGCCTGTGGTATATCTGATAACGTGTGCCTGTGGTATATCTGATAACGTGTGCCTGTGGTATATCTGATAACGTGTGCCTGTGGTATATCTGATAACGTGTGCCTGTGGTATATCTGATAACGTGTGCCTGTGGTGTATCTGATAACGCATGCCTGTGGTATATCTGATAACGTGTGCCTGTGGTGTATCTGATAACGCGTGCCTGTGGTGTATCTGATAACTTGTGCCTGTGGTATATCTGATAACGTGTGCCTGTGGTGTATCTGATAACTTGTGCCTGTGGTATATCTGATAACCTGTGCCTGTGGTATATCTGATAACGTGTGCCTGTGGTATATGTGATAACGTGTGCCTGTGGTATATCTGATAACGTGTGCCTGTGGTATATCTGATAACGTGTGCCTGTGGTGTATCTGATAACATGTGCCTGTGGTATATCTGATAACGTGTGCCTGTGGTGTTTCTGATAACGCGTGCCTGTGGTGTATCTGATAACTTGTGCCTGTGGTATATCTGATAACGTGTGCCTGTGGTGTATCTGATAACTTGTGCCTGTGGTATATCTGATAACCTGTGCCTGTGGTATATCTGATAACGTGTGCCTGTGGTGTATCTGATAACGTGTGCCTGTGGTATATCTGATAACGTGTGCCTGTGGTATATCTGATAACATGTGCCTGTGGTATATCTGATAACGTGTGCCTGTGGTATATCTGATAACGTGTGCCTGTGGTATATCTGATAACGTGTGCCTGTGGTATATCTGATAACGTGTGCCTATGGTATTTCTGATAACATGTGCCTGTGGTGTATCTGATAACGTGTGCCTGTGGTATATCTGATAACGTGTGCCTGTGGTGTATCTGATAACGTGTGCCTGTGGTATATCTGATAACGTGTGCCTGTGGTGTTTCTGATAACGCGTGCCTGTGGTGTATCTGATAACTTGTGCCTGTGGTATATCTGATAACGTGTGCCTGTGGTGTATCTGATAACTTGTGCCTGTGGTATATCTGATAACCTGTGCCTGTGGTATATCTGATAACGTGTGCCTGTGGTGTATCTGATAACGTGTGCCTGTGGTATATCTGATAACGTGTGCCTGTGGTATATCTGATAACGTGTGCCTGTGGTATATCTGATAACGTGTGCCTGTGGTATATGTGATAACGTGTGCCTGTGGTATATCTGATAACGTGTGCCTGTGGTATATCTGATAACGTGTGCCTATGGTATTTCTGATAACATGTGCCTGTGGTGTATCTGATAACGTGTGCCTGTGGTATATCTGATAACGCGTGCCTGTGGTGTATCTGATAACGTGTGCCTGTGGTATATCTGATAACGTGTGCCTGTGGTATATCAGATAACGTGTGCCTGTGGTGTATCTGATAACCTGTGCCTGTGGTATATCTGATAACGTGTGCCTGTGGTGTATCTGATAACGTGGGCCTGTGGTATATCTGATAACGTGTGCCTGTGGTGTATCTGATAACGTGTGCCTGTGGTATATCTGATAACGTGTGCCTGTGGTATATCTGATAACATGTGCCTGTGGTATATCTGATAACGTGTGCCTGTGGTATATCTGATAACGTGTGCCTATGGTATTTCTGATAACATGTGCCTGTGGTGTATCTGATAACGTGTGCCTGTGGTATATCTGATAACGTGTGCCTGTGGTATATGTGATAACGTGTGCCTGTGGTATATCTGATAACGTGTGCCTGTGGTATATCTGATAACGTGTGCCTATGGTATTTCTGATAACATGTGCCTGTGGTGTATCTGATAACGTGTGCCTGTGGTATATCTGATAACGTGTGCCTGTGGTATATCTGATAACGTGTGCCTGTGGTGTATCTGATAACGTGTGCCTGTGGTGTATCTGATAACGCGTGCCTGTGGTGTATCTGATAACGTGTGCCTGTGGTGTATCTGATAACATGTGCCTGTGGTATATCTGATAACGTGTGTCTGTGGTATATCTGATAACGTGTGCCTGTGGTGTATCTGATAACGTGTGCCTGTGGTATATCTGATAACATGTGCCTGTGGTATATCTGATAACGTGTGCCTGTGGTGTATCTGATAACGTGTGCCTGTGGTGTATCTGATAACGTGTGCCTGTGGTGTATCTGATAACTTGTGCCTGTGGTATATCTGATAACGTGTGCCTGTGGTATATCTGATAACGTGTGCCTGTGGTGTATCTGATAACGTGTGCCTGTGGTGTATCTGATAACGTGTGCCTGTGGTATATCTGATAACGTGTGCCTGTGGTGTATCTGATAACGTGTGCCTGTGGTGTATCTGATAACGTGTGCCTGTGGTGTATCTGATAACGTGTGCCTGTGGTGTATCTGATAACGTGTGCCTGTGGTGTATCTGATAACGAGTGCCTGTGGTATATCTGATAACGTGTGCCTGTGGTATATCTGATAACGTGTGCCTGTGGTGTATCTGATAACATGTGCCTGTGGTGTATCTGATAACATGTGCCTGTGGTATATCTGATAACGTGTGCCTGTGGTGTATCTGATAACGTGTGCCTGTGGTATATCTGATAACGTGTGCCTGTGGTGTATCTGATAACGTGTGCCTGTGGTGTATCTGATAACGTGGGCCTGTGGTATATCTGATAACGTGTGCCTGTGGTGTATCTGATAACGTGTGCCTGTGGTATATCTGATAACGTGTGCCTGTGGTGTATCTGATAACGTGTGCCTGTGGTATATCTGATAACGTGTGCCTGTGGTATATCTGATAACGTGTGCCTGTGGTGTATCTGATAACGTGTGCCTGTGGTATATCTGATAACCTGTGCCTGTGGTATATCTGATAACGCGTGCCTGTGGTGTATCTGATAACGTGTGCCTGTGGTATATCAGATAACGTGTGCCTGTGGTTTATCTGATAACGTGTGCCTGTGGTGTATCTGATAACGTGTGCCTGTGGTGTATCTGATAACGTGTGCCTGTGGTGTATCTGATAACGTGTGCCTGTGGTGTATCTGATAACGTGTGCCTGTGGTATATCTGATAACGTGTGCCTGTGGTATATCTGATAACGTGTGCCTGTGGTGTATCTGATAACGTGTGCCTGTGGTGTATCTGATAACGTGTGCCTGTGGTATATCTGATAACGTGTGCCTGTGGTATATCTGATAACGTGTGCCTGTGGTGTATCTGATAACGTGTGCTTGTGGTATATCTGATAACGTGTGCCTGTGGTATATCTGATAACATGTGCCTGTGGTGTATCTGATAACGTGTACCTGTGGTATATCTGATAACGTGTGCCTGTGGTATATCTGATAACATGTGCCTGTGGTGTATCTGATAACGTGTACCTGTGGTATATCTGATAACATGTGCCTGTGGTATATCTGATAACGTGTGCCTGTGGTATATCTGATAACGTGTGCCTGTGGTATATCTGATAACGTGTGCCTGTGGTATATCTGATAACGTGTGCCTGTGGTGTATCTGATAACGTGTGCCTGTGGTATATCTGATAACGTGTGCCTGTGGTATATCTGATAACGTGTGCTTGTGGTATATCTGATAACGTGTGCCTGTGGTATATCTGATAACGTGTGCCTGTGGTATATCTGATAACGTGTGCCTGTGGTGTATCTGATAACGTGTGCTTGTGGTATATCTGATAACGTGTGCCTGTGGTGTATCTGATAACGTGTGCCTGTGGTATATCTGATAACGTGTGCCTGTGGTGTATCTGATAACGCGTGCCTGTGGTATATCTGATAACGTGTGCCTGTGGTATATCTGATAACATGTGCCTGTGATATATCTGATAACGTGTGCCTGTGGTGTATCTGATAACGTGTGCTTGTGGTATATCTGATAACGTGTGCCTGTGGTATATCTGATAAGGAGTGCCTGTGGTATATCTGATAACATGTGCCTGTGATATATCTGATAACGTGTGCCTGTGGTGTATCTGATAACATGTGCCTGTGATATATCTGATAACGTGTGCCTGTGGTATATCTGATAACGTGTGCCTGTGGTATATCTGATAACGTGTGCCTGTGGTATATCTGATAACGTGGGCCTGTGGTATATCTGATAACGTGTGCCTGTGGTATATCTGATAACGTGGGCCTGTGGTATATCTGATAACGTGTGCCTGTGGTGTATCTGATAACGTGTGCCTGTGGTATATCTGATAACGTGTGCCTGTGGTATATCTGATAATGTGGGCCTGTGGTATATCTGATAACGTGTGCCTGTGGTATATCTGATAACGTGGGCCTGTGGTATATCTGATAACGTGTGCCTGTGGTGTATCTGATAACGTGTGCCTGTGGTGTATCTGATAACGTGTGCTTGTGGTATATCTGATAACGTGTGCCTGTGGTGTATCTGATAACGTGTGCCTGTGGTGTATCTGATAACGTGTGCCTGTGGTGTATCTGATAACGTGTGCCTGTGGTGTATCTGATAACGTGTGCCTGTGGTGTATCTGATAACGAGTGCCTGTGGTATATCTGATAACGTGTGCCTGTGGTATATCTGATAACGTGTGCCTGTGGTGTATCTGATAACATGTGCCTGTGGTGTATCTGATAACATGTGCCTGTGGTATATCTGATAACGTGTGCCTGTGGTGTATCTGATAACGTGTGCCTGTGGTATATCTGATAACGTGTGCCTGTGGTGTATCTGATAACGTGTGCCTGTGGTGTATCTGATAACGTGGGCCTGTGGTATATCTGATAACGTGTGCCTGTGGTGTATCTGATAACGTGTGCCTGTGGTATATCTGATAACGTGTGCCTGTGGTGTATCTGATAACGTGTGCCTGTGGTATATCTGATAACGTGTGCCTGTGGTATATCTGATAACGTGTGCCTGTGGTGTATCTGATAACGTGTGCCTGTGGTATATCTGATAACCTGTGCCTGTGGTGTATCTGATAACATGTGCCTGTGGTATATCTGATAACGCGTGCCTGTGGTGTATCTGATAACGTGTGCCTGTGGTATATCAGATAACGTGTGCCTGTGGTATATCTGATAACGTGTGCCTGTGGTGTATCTGATAACGTGTGCCTGTGGTGTATCTGATAACGTGTGCCTGTGGTGTATCTGATAACGTGTGCCTGTGGTGTATCTGATAACGTGTGCCTGTGGTATATCTGATAACGTGTGCCTGTGGTATATCTGATAACGTGTGCCTGTGGTGTATCTGATAACGTGTGCCTGTGGTATATCTGATAACGTGTGCCTGTGGTGTATCTGATAACGTGTGCCTGTGGTATATCTGATAACGTGTGCCTGTGGTATATCTGATAACGTGTGCTTGTGGTATATCTGATAACGTGTGCCTGTGGTATATCTGATAACGTGTGCCTGTGGTATATCTGATAACGTGTGCCTGTGGTGTATCTGATAACGTGTGCTTGTGGTATATCTGATAACGTGTGCCTGTGGTATATCTGATAACATGTGCCTGTGGTGTATCTGATAACGTGTACCTGTGGTATATCTGATAACGTGTGCCTGTGGTATATCTGATAACATGTGCCTGTGGTGTATCTGATAACGTGTACCTGTGGTATATCTGATAACATGTGCCTGTGGTATATCTGATAACGTGTGCCTGTGGTATATCTGATAACGTGTGCCTGTGGTATATCTGATAACGTGTGCCTGTGGTGTATCTGATAACGTGTGCCTGTGGTATATCTGATAACGTGTGCCTGTGGTATATATGATAACGTGTGCTTGTGGTATATCTGATAACGTGTGCCTGTGGTATATCTGATAACGTGTGCCTGTGGTATATCTGATAACGTGTGCCTGTGGTGTATCTGATAACGTGTGCTTGTGGTATATCTGATAACGTGTGCCTGTGGTGTATCTGATAACGTGTGCCTGTGGTATATCTGATAACGTGTGCCTGTGGAGTATCTGATAATGAGTGCCTGTGGTATATCTGATAACATGTGCCTGTGATATATCTGATAACGTGTGCCTGTGGTGTATCTGATAACGTGTGCTTGTGGTATATCTGATAACGTGTGCCTGTGGTATATCTGATAACGTGGGCCTGTGGTATATCTGATAACGTGTGCCTGTGGTATATCTGATAACGTGGGCCTGTGGTATATCTGATAACGTGTGCCTGTGGTGTATCTGATAACGTGTGCCTGTGGTGTATCTGATAACGTGTGCTTGTGGTATATCTGATAACGTGTGCCTGTGGTGTATCTGATAACGTGTGCCTGTGGTATATCTGATAACGTGTGCCTGTGGTATATCTGATAACGTGTGCCTGTGGTGTATCTGATAACGTGTGCCTGTGGTATATCTGATAACGTGTGCCTGTGGTGTATCTGATAACGCGTGCCTGTGGTGTATCTGATAACTTGTGCCTGTGGTATATCTGATAACGTGTGCCTGTGGTGTATCTGATAACTTGTGCCTGTGGTATATCTGATAACCTGTGCCTGTGGTATATCTGATAACGTGTGCCTGTGGTATATGTGATAACGTGTGCCTGTGGTATATCTGATAACGTGTGCCTGTGGTATATCTGATAACGTGTGCCTGTGGTGTATCTGATAACATGTGCCTGTGGTATATCTGATAACGTGTGCCTGTGGTGTTTCTGATAACGCGTGCCTGTGGTGTATCTGATAACTTGTGCCTGTGGTATATCTGATAACGTGTGCCTGTGGTGTATCTGATAACTTGTGCCTGTGGTATATCTGATAACCTGTGCCTGTGGTATATCTGATAACGTGTGCCTGTGGTGTATCTGATAACGTGTGCCTGTGGTATATCTGATAACGTGTGCCTGTGGTATATCTGATAACATGTGCCTGTGGTATATCTGATAACGTGTGCCTGTGGTATATCTGATAACGTGTGCCTGTGGTATATCTGATAACGTGTGCCTGTGGTATATCTGATAACATGTGCCTGTGGTATATCTGATAACGTGTGCCTGTGGTGTATCTGATAACGTGTGCCTGTGGTATATCTGATAACGTGTGCCTGTGGTATATCTGATAACGTGTGCCTGTGGTATATCTGATAACGTGTGCCTGTGGTATATGTGATAACGTGTGCCTGTGGTATATCTGATAACGTGTGCCTGTGGTATATCTGATAACGTGTGCCTATGGTATTTCTGATAACATGTGCCTGTGGTGTATCTGATAACGTGTGCCTGTGGTATATCTGATAACGCGTGCCTGTGGTGTATCTGATAACGTGTGCCTGTGGTATATCTGATAACGTGTGCCTGTGGTATATCAGATAACGTGTGCCTGTGGTGTATCTGATAACCTGTGCCTGTGGTATATCTGATAACGTGTGCCTGTGGTGTATCTGATAACGTGGGCCTGTGGTATATCTGATAACGTGTGCCTGTGGTGTATCTGATAACGTGTGCCTGTGGTATATCTGATAACGTGTGCCTGTGGTATATCTGATAACGTGTGCCTGTGGTGTATCTGATAACGTGTGCCTGTGGTATATCTGATAACATGTGCCTGTGGTATATCTGATAACGTGTGCCTGTGGTGTATCTGATAACTTGTGCCTGTGGTATATCTGATAACGTGTGCCTGTGGTGTATCTGATAACTTGTGCCTGTGGTGTATCTGATAACGTGTGCCTGTGGTATATCTGATAACGTGTGCCTGTGGTATATCTGATAACATGTGCCTATGGTATTTCTGATAACATGTGCCTGTGGTGTATCTGATAACGTGTGCCTGTGGTATATCTGATAACGTGTGCCTGTGGTATATGTGATAACGTGTGCCTGTGGTATATCTGATAACGTGTGCCTGTGGTATATCTGATAACGTGTGCCTATGGTATTTCTGATAACATGTGCCTGTGGTGTATCTGATAACGTGTGCCTGTGGTATATCTGATAACGTGTGCCTGTGGTATATCTGATAACGTGTGCCTGTGGTGTATCTGATAACGTGTGCCTGTGGTGTATCTGATAACGCGTGCCTGTGGTGTATCTGATAACGTGTGCCTGTGGTGTATCTGATAACATGTGCCTGTGGTATATCTGATAACGTGTGTCTGTGGTATATCTGATAACGTGTGCCTGTGGTGTATCTGATAACGTGTGCCTGTGGTATATCTGATAACATGTGCCTGTGGTATATCTGATAACGTGTGCCTGTGGTGTATCTGATAACGTGTGCCTGTGGTGTATCTGATAACGTGTGCCTGTGGTGTATCTGATAACGTGTGCCTGTGGTATATCTGATAACGTGTGCCTGTGGTGTATCTGATAACTTGTGCCTGTGGTATATCTGATAACGTGTGCCTGTGGTATATCTGATAACGTGTGCCTGTGGTGTATCTGATAACGTGTGCCTGTGGTGTATCTGATAACGTGTGCCTGTGGTGTATCTGATAACTTGTGCCTGTGGTATATCTGATAACGTGTGCCTGTGGTATATCTGATAACGTGTGCCTGTGGTATATCTGATAACGTGTGCCTGTGGTATATCTGATAACGTGTGCCTGTGGTGTATCTGATAACTTGTGCCTGTGGTATATCTGATAACGTGTGCCTGTGGTATATCTGATAACGTGTGCCTGTGGTGTATCTGATAACGTGTGCCTGTGGTGTATCTGATAACGTGTGCCTGTGGTATATCTGATAACGTGTGCCTGTGGTGTATCTGATAACGTGTGCCTGTGGTGTATCTGATAACGTGTGCCTGTGGTGTATCTGATAACGTGTGCCTGTGGTGTATCTGATAACGTGTGCCTGTGGTGTATCTGATAACGAGTGCCTGTGGTATATCTGATAACGTGTGCCTGTGGTATATCTGATAACGTGTGCCTGTGGTGTATCTGATAACATGTGCCTGTGGTGTATCTGATAACATGTGCCTGTGGTATATCTGATAACGTGTGCCTGTGGTGTATCTGATAACGTGTGCCTGTGGTATATCTGATAACGTGTGCCTGTGGTGTATCTGATAACGTGTGCCTGTGGTCTATCTGATAACGTGGGCCTGTGGTATATCTGATAACGTGTGCCTGTGGTGTATCTGATAACGTGTGCCTGTGGTATATCTGATAACGTGTGCCTGTGGTGTATCTGATAACGTGTGCCTGTGGTATATCTGATAACGTGTGCCTGTGGTATATCTGATAACGTGTGCCTGTGGTGTATCTGATAACGTGTGCCTGTGGTATATCTGATAACCTGTGCCTGTGGTATATCTGATAACGCGTGCCTGTGGTATATCTGATAACGTGTGCCTGTGGTGTATCTGATAACGTGTGCCTGTGGTGTATCTGATAACGTGTGCCTGTGGTGTATCTGATAACGTGTGCCTGTGGTGTATCTGATAACGTGTGCCTGTGGTATATCTGATAACGTGTGCCTGTGGTATATCTGATAACGTGTGCCTGTGGTGTATCTGATAACGTGTGCCTGTGGTGTATCTGATAACGTGTGCCTGTGGTATATCTGATAACGTGTGCCTGTGGTATATCTGATAACGTGTGCCTGTGGTGTATCTGATAACGTGTGCTTGTGGTATATCTGATAACGTGTGCCTGTGGTATATCTGATAACATGTGCCTGTGGTGTATCTGATAACGTGTACCTGTGGTATATCTGATAACGTGTGCCTGTGGTATATCTGATAACATGTGCCTGTGGTGTATCTGATAACGTGTACCTGTGGTATATCTGATAACATGTGCCTGTGGTATATCTGATAACGTGTGCCTGTGGTATATCTGATAACGTGTGCCTGTGGTATATCTGATAACATGTGCCTGTGGTGTATCTGATAACGTGTGCCTGTGGTATATCTGATAACGTGTGCCTGTGGTGTATCTGATAACGTGTGCCTGTGGTATATCTGATAACATTTGCCTGTGGTATATCTGATAACGTGTGCCTGTGGTATATCTGATAACGTGTGCCTGTGGTATATCTGATAACGTGTGCCTGTGGTGTATCTGATAACGTGTGCCTGTGGTATATCTGATAACGTGTGCCTGTGGTATATCTGATAACGTGTGCTTGTGGTATATCTGATAACGTGTGCCTGTGGTATATCTGATAACGTGTGCCTGTGGTATATCTGATAACGTGTGCCTGTGGTGTATCTGATAACGTGTGCTTGTGGTATATCTGATAACGTGTGCCTGTGGTGTATCTGATAACGTGTGCCTGTGGTATATCTGATAACGTGTGCCTGTGGTGTATCTGATAACGCGTGCCTGTGGTATATCTGATAACGTGTGCCTGTGGTATATCTGATAACATGTGCCTGTGATATATCTGATAACGTGTGCCTGTGGTGTATCTGATAACGTGTGCTTGTGGTATATCTGATAACGTGTGCCTGTGGTATATCTGATAAGGAGTGCCTGTGGTATATCTGATAACATGTGCCTGTGATATATCTGATAACGTGTGCCTGTGGTGTATCTGATAACATGTGCCTGTGATATATCTGATAACGTGTGCCTGTGGTATATCTGATAACGTGTGCCTGTGGTATATCTGATAACGTGTGCCTGTGGTATATCTGATAACGTGGGCCTGTGGTATATCTGATAACGTGTGCCTGTGGTATATCTGATAACGTGGGCCTGTGGTATATCTGATAACGTGTGCCTGTGGTGTATCTGATAACGTGTGCCTGTGGTATATCTGATAACGTGTGCCTGTGGTATATCTGATAACGTGGGCCTGTGGTATATCTGATAACGTGTGCCTGTGGTATATCTGATAACGTGGGCCTGTGGTATATCTGATAACGTGTGCCTGTGGTGTATCTGATAACGTGTGCCTGTGGTGTATCTGATAACGTGTGCTTGTGGTATATCTGATAACGTGTGCCTGTGGTGTATCTGATAACGTGTGCCTGTGGTGTATCTGATAACGTGTGCCTGTGGTGTATCTGATAACGTGTGCCTGTGGTGTATCTGATAACGTGTGCCTGTGGTGTATCTGATAACGAGTGCCTGTGGTATATCTGATAACTTGTGCCTGTGGTATATCTGATAACGTGTGCCTGTGGTGTATCTGATAACATGTGCCTGTGGTGTATCTGATAACATGTGCCTGTGGTATATCTGATAACGTGTGCCTGTGGTGTATCTGATAACGTGTGCCTGTGGTATATCTGATAACGTGTGCCTGTGGTGTATCTGATAACGTGTGCCTGTGGTGTATCTGATAACGTGGGCCTGTGGTATATCTGATAACGTGTGCCTGTGGTGTATCTGATAACGTGTGCCTGTGGTATATCTGATAACGTGTGCTTGTGGTATATCTGATAACGTGTGCCTGTGGTATATCTGATAACGTGTGCCTGTGGTATATCTGATAACGTGTGCCTGTGGTGTATCTGATAACGTGTGCTTGTGGTATATCTGATAACGTGTGCCTGTGGTATATCTGATAACATGTGCCTGTGGTGTATCTGATAACGTGTACCTGTGGTATATCTGATAACGTGTGCCTGTGGTATATCTGATAACATGTGCCTGTGGTGTATCTGATAACGTGTACCTGTGGTATATCTGATAACATGTGCCTGTGGTATATCTGATAACGTGTGCCTGTGGTATATCTGATAACGTGTGCCTGTGGTATATCTGATAACGTGTGCCTGTGGTGTATCTGATAACGTGTGCCTGTGGTATATCTGATAACGTGTGCCTGTGGTATATATGATAACGTGTGCTTGTGGTATATCTGATAACGTGTGCCTGTGGTATATCTGATAACGTGTGCCTGTGGTATATCTGATAACGTGTGCCTGTGGTGTATCTGATAACGTGTGCTTGTGGTATATCTGATAACGTGTGCCTGTGGTGTATCTGATAACGTGTGCCTGTGGTATATCTGATAACGTGTGCCTGTGGAGTATCTGATAATGAGTGCCTGTGGTATATCTGATAACGTGTGCCTGTGGAGTATCTGATAATGAGTGCCTGTGGTGTATCTGATAACGTGTGCCTGTGGTATATGTGATAACGTGTGCCTGTGGTATATCTGATAACATGTGCCTGTGATATATCTGATAACGTGTGCCTGTGGTGTATCTGATAACGTGTGCTTGTGGTATATCTGATAACGTGTGCCTGTGGTATATCTGATAACGTGGGCCTGTGGTATATCTGATAACGTGTGCCTGTGGTATATCTGATAACGTGGGCCTGTGGTATATCTGATAACGTGTGCCTGTGGTGTATCTGATAACGTGTGCCTGTGGTGTATCTGATAACGTGTGCTTGTGGTATATCTGATAACGTGTGCCTGTGGTGTATCTGATAACGTGTGCCTGTGGTATATCTGATAACGTGTGCCTGTGGTATATCTGATAACGTGTGCCTGTGGTGTATCTGATAACGTGTGCCTGTGGTATATCTGATAACGTGTGCCTGTGGTGTATCTGATAACGTGTGCCTGTGGTATATCTGATAACGTGTGCTTGTGGTGTATCTGATAACGTGTGCCTGTGGTATATCTGATAACGTGTGCCTGTGGTATATCTGATAACGTGTGCCTGTGGTGTATCTGATAACGTGTGCCTGTGGTTTAACATTATAAACACTCCATAATAACATCCGGCAATATTTCCCACATTCTCCAGTTACAGGATCCTGGAAGGCACTTCAGGCATTAAATAAAAAACTCCATCCTTTCCTTGTCAGGTCTGGACTTCTTACTCTACAGCCGTTCTGCACCTGACCCGAGGGCACCAACCATGTCCAAGACCTTTCTCTCCCTTCCTGGGGACCCTGCCCATCAGGAATATATGCCATATCAGCTGGGTAACCACTCCCCAGCCCCTCCAATACTAGCCAGGGTTAAGCGCCCCGAGTTCTTTCCCAACAATCTCCTATGTTGATTCTCCTTCTTCCCATTACGTGCCTTCAAAGACCCCTCCTGCCGCCACGACAATCATGTGTGACACCTTACACATGATTGTCCCTCCACAACCGCAGGGCTTTCTCCAGGCCGTCCTTGATGTCCAGGGTCCACATATCTAGACCCACCTCGTTCAAATGAACGCCATCCGCCCTAAGGAAACCGACCTCTCTGCCCTCCAACTCTTTATGCCGCACCACAACACCACCATTGCGCGCCACAAATCTGCCAACCACCTTGTTCACCTTCGCTCTTGCTTTATTTAGACTGTGGACTGAACGGGCCTGACGCCACACCTTGCGAGCCACAATATCCGACCAGACAATCAGCAATCCAGGAAAAGACGACCACAACAGATCAATCTTTACATCCCGCACCAAATCCCTGGACGACCGTATACCTAAATCGTTGCCACCAAGGTGCACCACCAGAATATCCGGCGCCCTGTCCAAACCTGCATAAAACTGGAGCTCTGGCAACAACCTGCACCACAGCATGCCCCGCAGATCCAACCATCTGACCTGAACCACAGCATGCCCCGCAGACCCAACCATCTGACCTGCACCACAGCATGCCCCGCAGATCCAACCATCTGACCTGAACCACAGCATGCCCCGCAGACCCAACCATCTGACCTACACCACAGCATGCCCCGCAGACCCAACCATCTGACCTGCACCTCTGACTGATCCAGGCCAAACTGCCGTCCAGCCGGACGAACATCAGCACGCACACCTCCCCAGTGCACGTAGGAGTGCCCCATGATCCATATCAAGCAGGGACCTGCACCTAAAACAACACAAGACAGCAATGTAACAACTCCATATCCACCTCCAGCACATCTTATCACCACCGCCTCAAAGCAAATGAGGCCACACATAAAGCCTGTATCGGTCTGACTCCCACCTACCGATCTTCTTAACCATCGCCGGGGATAAACCCCACCGAGCTGCTTCCGTAGCTGCGCCAATTCTAAAAGAGTGAGAGCTAAAACCTGCTCCACCTCTGCCAGACAACAGGAGACATTTCTTGAACACCTGTGAAAACTGGAATTTAGACAAAGACAAACCATCTGAATGAACCAACAAGGATGCCGGCCCCTCAGGCCTCACTGCAACAAACTCCCGAAAACAGTGAACCGGGCAACACCCGCGACCCTGGTAACTCATACAAACGCACCACAAAACCTCTCCCCTACTGATCTGTCTTTAATCTACGAAGCAAACAAGATAAGCAGGAGCCATCCAATTCAACGTCCGCATACAATAAACCCCCTGCCACCCTCTTACTGGCCGACACCAACTCCGATATCCGGAACGCCAAAGAAAAGGCCAGTGTAAATAGCCGCGCTTCAAACGCCGAAACACAAACATCCCCCAATAAATCACAAATTGCTACTAAAAGCTCAAATGACACCGGCTTCCTGCGGTCCCTAACTGCGGAACCCCTCCTGAAACCCTTCATTGCCTGCTGAACCAGAAAGGACTTAGTCACGTCCTCTTCACCTTTTTTCTTGAACCAAAACGCCAATGCCGACAAACTCCGAGCGACCGCTGCTGCAGACGCCCCCTCACTGTACGCATTTCCTATATAATACAACAGACACGCCGGCCGATCTGCAATACCTGCCTGCGCATTATCCAACAAAGCCTCCCATACCTGCCATACCGCACTGTACCTCTGCCACGTGACCGCACTAACCGACCTTTCCACGAGCGACATCGCCATTGTCACACCACCTTCCACAGATGCTCTGGACAAGGCAGGCCATGAGACTCCGCCCCCGGCGCCAGCAGACGAAACCTGTCCCACTGTTGACGAGAAAGGGAATCAGCCACAGAATTCAGCACCCCAGGAACATGAACTGCCACAAAATGCGCATTCAACATCAAACCTCTCAAAACTAAATGTCGCAATAGTCGCACGACTGGCGGAGAATTAGCTGTCTGAGCATTAACAGCCTGAACCACACCTAGATTGTCACATACGAAACGCACTCTCCGGTCCCGCAGACAATCCCCCCACAACTCCGCCGCCACCACAATCGGGAACAATTCCAGCAGAGCCAAGTTACGGACAAAACCACATTCATGCCATGTATCAGGCCAAACTCCTGCACACCAACCCGCACACCAACCCACACACCCCCGCGCACCAACCCGCGCACCAACCCGCGCACCAACCCGCGCACAAACCCGCACACCAACTCGCACACCAACTCACACACCAACCCACACACCAACCCGCACACCACTGCCCCTGGAAATAAGCCCCAAATCCACAAGCACCTGATGCATCAGTATACAGCTCCAAGTCCACACTAGACACCGGCCGATACATGAGAACAGACCACCCATTGTAGCGCTGCAAATGCTCCCCCCACACCAACAAATCAGCTTTCAACTCCGCTGACAACCTAATAAAATGATGAGGGGAATGCACCCCTGCGGTAGCACCAGCCAACCGCCTGCAGAACACCCGTCCCATGGGCATAATCCTACAAGCGAAATTCAAATGACCCAACAAGGATTGCAAGTCCCGCAACTGGATCTTCTTCCTGCGCAGCGCACTCGCCACCAACCCTCTCATCTCCAGCAATTTATCATCAGGCAACTCCATGTTATCTGAATCAATCATGATCCCCAAAAACTTAATAACCGTCGTGGGTCCCTCAGTTTTTTCAGGCGCCAGAGGTACCCCAAACTCCTTTGCCACTCTCTCCATAGTGTGTAGCAATCCTGCACACACATAGGTACCCGGCGGACCGATAAACAGGAAATCATCCAGATAATGCAGGGCAGATTGCACCTGCGCCTCCCGACGAACAATCTCAAAATAAGCGCATGAAATGGAGCAGCCCATCGGGAGGCAACAATCTACAAAATATTCCTCCAGCCAATAACATCCCAGCAAACAAAAACTATCCGGATGCACCGGCAATAAACGAAAAGCGGCCTCAATGTCAGTTTTCGCTAACAGTGAGCCCTTCCCATACCTGCGAACCCAAACAACCGCCGCATCAAAGGAAGTGTAACTGACCGCGCACAATGCCGGATCAATGCCGTCATTCACCGACTCGCCTTCCGGATACGACAAGTGATGAATAAGGCGGAATTTATTCACTTCCTTTTTAGGAACCAAACCCAACGGGGAAACCCGCAAACTCTGAACAGGCGGGAAGGGAAACGGACCCGCCATGCGGCCCAAAGCCACCTCCTTCAGCAGCTTATCCGTAACGAGATCAGGCCGCGCCAAAGCAGACGACAAATTACGGACTACCCCATCACATCTAACCGACGTACAAGGAATCCTGAAACCCTCTGAAAAACCCCAAAACAACAACTCCGCCACTTTCTTATTTGGATAGCCCCTTAAAAACGGGAGCCTCCTTTCCCCCCTCACCGGCGTCGCCCCTCTTCTGCTCAGCATCTCCCTGCCTGCCCTTATGCTTCTTGAAGCATCTGGACAAACCATGGGCGCCTCCGCAACCGGTGCACTCGTGCTTGTACCTGCAGTCTGGGCCAAACTTGCAATGCCCCTCATTATACTGCCAGCAACACCCCTTTCCTGAGGATCCTGACCGACCCGCTGCTGACCCCTGACCGCCGGCCGCATCCCGAAAGGGCTGCTGCCCCTGTTTTGGGGCAGACATCAGACGCATCCACAAACTGATATCCTTGTGATCCCATCTCAACGACGGGCGCACCGACTTCCGCTGACAAAACCACGCATTACCACCGTATACCCGGTACGCCTCACCTACTGCATCCATATAACAAAACAGCGCTGAACAATTCTCCGGCGCCTTCTCACCCATCACGCTAGCAAAAATAGCGAAGGCCTGCAGCCAATTCGCAAAAGTCCGAGGAATCAAGCGATACCGCCGCCGCTCCTCCTCCTCCTTCTTACTTTCATCCGGTTTCCACCGGTCCAAATTAAACTTCTCCAAAGGCAATAAAGAAAAAATCTCCACATATTCATCTTTCCAGATCTTTTCCCTAATCTCAACATTCAAGTGCACCCCCAGCGGGCCCTCAAAGCACACATATACTTCCCCCTTAGCAGCGTCAGCCAAACGCACGTCCTCCACCACTTTCTTAGACGTACTAGCCGCCGCATCAACCGCTTTTTCCACCGCCACTACGGCACCCGCAACCGGCGCCACTTCACTAGCAACCGCAATCCCCGCCGCAGCCGCACTAGAACTCGCCTCGCTAGCAACCGCACTCCCTGCCGCAGCCGCACTAGCACTCGTCTCGCTAGCAGCGCCCCATACCCTGGCGACTGCTCTACACCTGGCAAATCTCTCGCAAAATATTCCTGCATCCCTCTAAACAACAACTGCATTTGTGACATAGACAACATCCCCCCCACACGTCCCCGGCACCACATCCGTGGTAGACTCACCCGGCCGTCCCTGAGGTGACCTCCCAGCTGACGCGTCCACCACTCCGGATGAGCACGGAATCGATCTTGATGGTCCTGGGGAGTGGTGCTCCTGCACCCCACGCTCCCCGTAGCTCCCCGACCTTCCGGTAGCTGACATCCTAGGCCCAGCGGAACGCGGCCCGTCCACGGTCCTGCCACCCGCTGCTGGCGTGGCATAATCGGAATGACAGCCCTGCCGTCCCAGTCCTTCTGCAGGGCTATCATAAACGAACCTCCCTCCTGGTGCTGAATGGACAGCTGACCGCTGCCCCCCCATCCGGATGGGGCCCGGCGTCACTCACAGAAGCTGCCTGGGTACTTCTGGTTGCTGCCGCCGCACGCCTCCCTGCTCCAGCAGGAGGCGATCTCACTCCCCATCTGGAGCCTGACCGCCTCTTCCTGCGGGTCGGGCCTGATGTCCGTACGTCTTTTTGCAGAGCTCCTCCGGCACCTGGAACCTCGGCGCCGGAGAAAGCCGTCACTTCTGGTCCTGCGCGCGCATCCGATCCAGTGCGCACATCCGGTCCTGCGCGCTTCCGGTCCCGCCTCCACTTCCGGTCTTGACGTTGAAGACAGGAGGGGGGAAGATGGCCGCCGCGGCCCCCCGCTCCTGTCACCTCCAGTCTCGCCCGCCTAATGGGATTCCTCCCAGACCTCCGCAGACCGTTGCCAGGGGACAGCTCCAGACCAGAAGGAGGAGGAGGGTCCCTGGAGGGGCTCCCTCGGCGCCGACGAGACTGAGGCATTACCTCTTAGGAAGGCCTCTCCGGAGGCCTGGAACGCCCGTCGCTGCGTCCCTCCATGCTCTCCACTCCAGCCGCTGGAACCGGAGGAAGAGCCCCGGCAAACACCTGATCAAGCCAGCCAGCACCATGCTGCATTGCCGCATCCCGGATCCTGGCCATCGTGAGCTCCATCGCCGCATCCCGGATCCTGGCCATCGTGAGCTCCATCGCCGCATCCCGGATCCTGGCCATCGTGAGCTCCATCGCCGCATCCCGGATCCTGGCCATTGTGAGCTCCATCGCTGCATCCCGGATCCTGGCCATCGTGAGCTCCATCGCCGCATCCATAACAGGTAAGTGTAAAACAGTTTTTTGTTTTTTTGTTTTTTTTAAACAGTTATAATAACAGGACAATTATTTTCTCCTGTTGTCCAGCGGGAAAGAGGGCTGCCTCTTCCCCGCATGGACTTATATACATTACACTCCACCCACCACATATAGATACATTTTCCCCATGCCCCTTTCACTTAACCCTCTAATCCCTATAAACATAGCCTCAAACGTGGTAGCCTAAAACCCCAAACACCTAGTCATGCGCTCCCTTCATTACGGCTGCGCCTACATTACGTTGGGCTTACTTGTCTGGGAGTGTCATTCAGGTGACCCCATGGTCCTCATGTGTCAGGGGATGGAACACATCGAGCCCCCGGTGAGAGGGGGTGATTGGGACAAGAGAATTCTACAGAAGGAGGCACAGTGGATCTTTAGGATGAAAACTATCAGGCCACTAGGACTTAATGAGCATCTATCCTCTCTCCCCTTCCTGTAGTCCTAGTCTACCACTGATGTGTATCCATATTTGCCTGGACTTATATCGTCCATTTCTGTTCCTGTGATGGTGTTTTTTTCCACTCTGCACTAATTTTAATAACAGGCCTCCTATATAACAACACTTATTACAGTCCGTCTCTATGAGTTATTTCCACTACTATCTATCCAATAAGTAGCCGTCTTCATGATTTTATAGGTATTATAGTATGGGATACTTGGTAGCGATATCTCCTACAAGTGTAAGTTCATATTGAGTACCGCTTCTATGGATATATACACATTCTACCATGAGTTCTCCTATAGCACACTCTGACACTTACCCTGTTGTTGTAGCGATGAACTTTCCAGACCGCCTGAAATTCCCCTAGCGACGCGTGTTGCATCGTCTTGATTGGCTGTGCAGTTACCAGGAGGCCGTTCCATGTTGGTGGGCGTCATCTCGGCGCTGTGACACACCAATTGGCTCCGGCCTCACATCATGCCTCCAATGTAGGTGGGGCTAGCCGTATAAGGCACTTGAGTGTCTCCTGCGCGCGCCAGACCAGTTACCAGTGTCTCAGTGCGTGCCGGAGAATACAAAACTCACTCACTGTCCAGGGTGCTGAAAGAGTTACTGCCGATCAGAGCAGCCCCTTCTCTCTATCCAGCACTGATCGTTTAACTCTTTCAGCACCCTGGACAGTGACTACCAGTGCCGCACCTGCCATGAGGCCAGGCGAGCCGACGGCCTCAGGCGGCACCACCTACCCAAAGGGGGGGGGCGGCATTTTCAGCTCGGGACGGACTGAACCGGGGGGAGGGGCCAAGCAGACGCACATAGCAGACGTGCCGAACGTCTGTAACACTCCTCCTCCTCTCTGACGCTGTATGCAGCCAGGGAGGAGCAAGTCTGCAGGAGGAGCGCCGAGCAGCACGAGGTAAGTTCCTGCCTTGCTGGGACCGGGACCCGTGACGTGAGTATACTGCAAGGGGGAGTCTGGGCATTTTACCGACAGCAGAGGGCTCTATGGGGCTGGAATAATCCACCCCATAGAGCCCTCACATCACTATAATGGAAGGATTAGTGTGGGTGAGGGAGGGTCTGAGCGTCTGACTTACTGCAGAGAGCTCTATAGGGGGGGATTCTGCCCCCCCCTTTAGAGCAGTCAGTCAGATGCTCAGACCCCCCTAACCTTTCAGTATAGTAACTAGTCAGGGCTCTATGGTGGGGGGATAATTCCCCCCTATAGAGCCCTCTGCTGTCAGTAAAACGCCCAGACCCCCCCCCCCCCCTGCAGTATACTCCTGGCTTTGTAGCTTTCCTGTGCTTAATTAGCGTGGGAAAGCTACAATCAGGGCTGTGACTGGTGAGTCTCACAGTCACTCCCAGTGCACACTGCATGCGGCAGCCAGTCTGACTGTGAGTCTCTGACCAGTCACCACCCACACGCAGCAGAGAGACAGGAGAGACTAATAGTGCCTGTCATTCAATAAACCCTCAACTACTACAGTTTCACAGGCAGTGACTATGACTGCTTCTATAGTGTAGTGTTTAGCTTGTCTGCCTTACATATGGAAGTTGCTGGTTCAAAGCCCAGCTTGTTTTTGTTTTTTTGTTTTTTTTAATTAATATCTTACTTGTATTGGGCTTTGTTCACACCAGCATTAATATAAGGTTTACCTCTCTTCCGTCAGAGGGAGAGAGGATCGATACGTTAAACGGAAAGCAACGGCTCCATTAGAATTACCATTGCTTTCAAAGGTAATTCTTTTGTATCAGTTGCTTTCCGTTTGTCTCCGTTCGCCAGGTTTCTGTTCTTTTGAACGGAAATAAAAGTTCTGCAGACTTCACTTTTGTTTCTTTTAAAAAAAGTGGAAACTTAGTGAACGGAGACAAACGGAAAGCAACTGATACAAAAGAATTACCTTTGAAAGCAATGGTAATTGTAATGGAGCCGTTGCTTTCCGTTTAACGTATCGATCCTCTCTGAGGTAAACGTATATTAATGCTAGTGTGAAAGAAGCCTTAGGGCCTGTTCACATCAGCGTTGGCTTTCCGTTCTGGGGTTCCGTCGGAGGTAACCCCGCAACGGAAAGTCAAACTGAAACCACAGCTTCCGTTTCCGTCACCATTAGCGCAGTCGACTGCGTCACAAAAACGGAAACCTGCCGGAACGGTGACGAACGGAAACCATTAGCAATGTTTCCGTCACCATTGATTTCAATGGTGACTGAAACGGAAGCTGTGGTTTCAGTTTGACTTTCCGTTGCGGGGTTCACCCGACGGAAACTTCCCATGGAACCCCGGAACGGAAAGCCAACGCTGATGTGAACAGGCCCTAATCCTTCCCCATAAACCTGCCCCCGCTAATTAAAATAAATATATTATATAATGTATATAGCGCAGTATCCTGTATCCGTCAGGTCAGCGGGTCCTGCAGGATCGAGCTGTAACCAATCACATCTAAGTTCATAACTTAGATGTGATCGGTAATAGGCGACCTAATGGATTCAGGTCTCAGCGCTATATACAGCTGCTCTGTATACAGGATACAAAGCAGCTGTATCTCAAAAAGTACAAATCATTTTCAATAAAAAGTCATTAAAACTTGCACCAATTGCATTGATAGATATCTTTATATATCATAGTGACATGTCCGAAGTTTTCATCGGTGGGGGACCGAGCACTGTGGCCCCCACCGATCGCTAAAACGAAGCAGCAGAAGTGCTCAGGTGAGCGGTGCCGCTTCATTTATGATCGACTTTCAGCCGAGTGAGCGGTGGACGGACTCCTAGACTTTCTATTGAGCCCGTACACGGCTCCAAGGAAAGCCAAACAGAATTGAAGCGGCACACGCTCACCCGAGCACTTCTGCTGCTTCGTTTTAGCGACTAGTGGGGGGTCTCAGTGTTCGGACCCCACTGATCAAAACTTCTGACATGTCAAAAGTTTTTTAAAAAGTTGTTACACTTTAAAGAGAATCTTTCACCGGCCCACAGATTTGCATTTGAGTGCAGCGTGTAATGGTCAGGGCTGCACAAACTCTGGGGCACTTTACATTTTTTTTCCTACCCTCTTTCCTTACTTAGATATCGGTGCCGTAATGTTTGGCGCCGATATTTAAATAACCCCATGAACTGCCAATGGGGCGGTAATTGGCAAGGGGACGTGTAACATCGCTGTGACACTGCCCAATCAGCTACGGACAATGTCAACAGCAAGAGCTGGAGAGAGGAGATCATGTGCGCGCGCACGCTCTCACTCTTCAGCTCTCGGCAGGCAAGTACAAGACTGTGATCTCAGGTGAGAGATCAGTCTTATCGTCCTTGTCTGCCGAGAGCTAAAGAGTGAGAGCGTGCGCGCGCGCACAGCTCCGATGCCATGGAACAGAAGAAGAAGAATTCACACTCTTCTTCTGTTCCATAGTGTGGCGGAGCTGCGCGCTCGCGCGCACGCGCTCTCTGTCCAGCTCTTGCTCTGAAACTGTCTGTAGTGATTGGACAGTGTCACAGCGATGTTACACGCCCCCTTGCCAATTACCTCCCCATTGACAGTTCAGGGGGTTATTTAAATATTGGGTGCCAAATATTACAGCACTGATATCTAAATAACGAAGGAGGCTAGGAAAAATATGTAAAGTGCCCCAGAGTTTGTGCGCCCCCCCATTACACGCTGCACTCCGCTGTACATGGATGGGGAGGTGAAAGGTTCTCTTTAAAAGAAAGGTGTTATCATTAGTTATTTTTTATTTGATATGTTCCTGAAGGCAGCTATTTATTCATACGTCTGCGGGGGCAGCCAACTTTATGTTTATTTTTCATACTGCTAACTTTGTTTTGCAGGTTCCGCTGGACCATTTGGACTACGTCGTAGATTCGTTGGACTACTTCGCTGATTTAAGCTTTTTTTCTTTTTTTTTTTAATAAAATGGTTAAAGTGGATTGTGTGGAAGAATTGTCATTTCAATAAAATAAATGTCTTTATGTCTCTGTTTTTTAATACTTCATTACTGCCTTAGTAATAGCAGCTGTCTGATCGAGAGCGTCCATTACTAAGAAGGGGCTTAGTGTTAGCCAGTAATAAGGCCGTCACTAACCCCTATTATTACCCCGGTACCCACCGCCACCAGGAGTACCGGGAAGAGCTGGGTACGATCCAGCACCCGACTGTGAAGGATGATTTATTTGCTTATATTCTCTGTATGAAATTACATTGTGAATTATCAAGCAGGAGGCCAAATTACTAAGATATGTAATATGTGAAAGTGATGATAATGTTTAAATGATTTAGTTTCAAGCAGCCGCGTCTTGTCTGGAGTTCCCATCTTGTCTGGAGTTTCCATCTTGTCTGGAGTTCTCATCTTGTCTGGAGTTCCCATCTTGTCTGGAGTTCTCATCTTGTCTGGAGTTCCCATCTTGTCTGGAGTTCCCATCTTGTCTGGAGTTCCCATCTTGTCTGGAGTTCCCATCTTGTCTGGAGTTCCCATCTTGTCTGGAGTTCCCATCTTGTCTGGAGTTCCCATCTTGTCTGGAGTTCCCATCTTGTCTGGAGTTCCCATCTTGTCTGGAGTTCCCATCTTGGTTTTACTGTAGTGAATAGAAAAGTCATTGTTCCTTTAATACAAGTAATGTTGATTTCGTATGTTTTATCTTTGACCTTGGTTCCCATGCGAAGTTGGTAGAGAATGGACAGGGAGGGAGATGGGAGGGTGGCAAGTATGCGTGAGGGAAGGTCTCCCCCATCTCCACGAGAACATTGTGTCCAAAAGAGATTAGACACCTGCAAAACCTAATGTGTGAAGAATTATAATGATGTATCTGGGATGTATTTTATTGTATGCTTTTTACTGAATAACAAATACTGTTACATTGTCTCTGATTGGTTAACCTCAAGTCGACACCCCTTCTGAATTTCAGTTTAACAGTTTGAGTTTGATAATAAATCCTTCAGAGGAGTATTTTGAACATATCAGCAGCGTCTGTGTTTTCTTCTCCTCTCTCGAAATATATCGGTGAAATATCCTATTAGGATTCTGACTAATGGAGTCTGGCCTTGAGAGTCTGTTTGGACTCGTATAAATTTCAGTCTAATATATTTTGAGCGATGGATTTCCACGACACGACCATCTGAAGTGAAGGGTACTTGGGTGGCCGCAGGCTGGTACTATCAGGCTAGGAAGGGACAAAAACCATGGCCCTTCCCACCCTGGTGATGCTAGGCTGCTGCTGCTTTATTGTATCTGGCTGGCTATGAAAAATGGAGGGGATCTCACGTAATTTTTTTTTAAATGTATTTTTAAAAAATGACGAGGGGTTTCCCCAATTTTTCATAACCAGCCAGATACAATAAAGCAGCTGCAGCCTGGCATCCCCAGGATGGGAAGGGCCACTTTTTTGGCCCTTCCCAGCCTGATAATACCAGCCTGCGGCCTTACCGTCGTTTCAGATGACCAGGTACTGAATCGTACTCGACTCTTCCCGGTATCCCTGGCGGCAGTGGGAACCGGGGTAATAATAGGGGTTAGTGAAAGCCTTTTTACTGGCTAATGCTAAGCCCCAGCCTTAGTAATTGAACGCTGTCAATCAGACCGCAGCCATTACTAAGGCCATAATAAAGTATAAAAAAAAAACAGACATAAGAATTTTTTTTCATTGAAATCAAAACTCCCCCATGCAACCCTCTTTCACAATTTTTTTTTAAAGTAGATCATTGAAGTAGTCCAATGAATCTACGGCGTAGTCCAAACGGTCCAGCGGAATCCACCCAAAAAAAGTTAGGAGTATAAAATGTAAAAAAAATAATAATTTGCCACAATAGAAACCCCTGCTCCGCTGTTTGCTCTTGTAGGCCACAGCCTGGTTTAGGCCTGAGGCCTACAAGAGATCGGGAGCACGCTGATGACGTCAACTGCCCGGCACGATGACATCACTGCATGGCCAAGGATAGTAAAACAAATCCTAAAAAATTCTTCAAGCATATAAATGCAAAAAAGCCCAGGTCTGAACATGTAGGACCCTTAGATAGTGGTAATGGGGAGTTGGTCACAGGGGATCAAGAGAAGGCAGAGTTACTAAATGGGTTCTTCCGCTCTGTATATACAACAGAAGAAGGAGCAGCTGATGTAGCCGGTGCCAGTGCTGAGGAGCTGATGTAGCCGGTGCCAGTGCTGTTAATATATCAGTTGATATACTGAATTGGATGAATGTAGATATGGTCCAAGCTAAATTAAATAAAATAAATGTACACAAGGCCCCGGGACCAGATGGGTTACACCCTAGAGTTCTTAAGGAGCTTAGTTCAGTTATTTCTGTCCCCCTTTTCATAATATTCAGAGAATCTCTAGTGACTGGTATAGTGCCAAGGGACTGGCGCAGGGCAAATGTGGTGCCTATTTTCAAAAAGGGCTCTAGGTCTTCCCCGGGTAATTATAGACCAGTAAGCTTAACATCCATCGTGGGGAAAATGTTTGAGGGGCTATTGAGGGACTATATACAGGATTATGTGACAATAAATAGCATTATAAGTGACAGCCAGCACGGTTTTACTAAGGACAGAAGTTGTCAAACTAACCTAATCTGTTTTTATGAAGATGTGAGCAGAAGTCTAGACAGAGGGGCCGCTGTGGATATAGTGTTTATATGAGAGGTGAGGAGAAGCCTAGACAGAGGGGCCGCTGTGGATATAATGATTATATGAGGGGTGAGCAGAAGCCTCGACAGAGGGGCCGCTGTGGATATAGTGATTATATGAGAGGTGAGGAGAAGCCTAGACAGAGGGGCTGCTGTGTATGTAATGATTATATGAGGGGTGAGGAGAAGCCTAGACAGAGGGGCCGCTGTGGATTTAGTGTTTTTGGACTTTGCAAAGGCATTTGACACTGTCCCCCATAGACGCCTAATGGGTAAATTAAGGACTATAGGTTTAGATAATATAGTTTGTAATTGGATTGAGAATTGGCTCAAGGACGTATCCAGAGAGTTGTGGTCAATGATTCCTTCTCTGAATGGTCCCCGGTTATAAGTGGTGACCCCAGGGTTCAGTGCTGGGACCCCTATTATTCAACTTATTTATTAATGATATAGAGGATGGGATTAATAGCACTATTTCTATTTTTGCAGATGACACCGAGCTATGTAATATAGTTCAGTCTATGGAAGATGTTCATGAATTGCAGGCAGATTTAAACAAACTAAGTGTTTGGGCGTCCACTTGGCAGATGAAGTTTAATGTAGATAAATGTAAAGTTATGCATCTGGGTACGAACAACCTGCAGCATCATATGTCCTAGGGGGCGCTACACTGGGGGAGTCACTTGTTGAGAAGGATCTGGGTGTAATAATCTGCATGCATCATATGTCCTAGGGGGAGCTACACTGGGGGAGTCACTTGTTGAGAAGGATCTGGGTGTACTTGTAAATCATAAACTCAATAACAGCATGCAGTGTCAATCAGCTGCTGCAAAGGCCAGCAGGATATTGTCGTGTATTATAGAGGCCTGGACTCGCGGGACAGGGATGTAATATTACCACTTTACAAAGCATTAGTGAGGCCTCATCTAGAATATAGATATTTTAACACTGTACTCTTAATTTATGTCCAATGCAATACAATGTATGTGCTTTGACATATCATACACATTGTTTACTTTTTTGTTTGTTTCTCACTTTATTTATAAAATTTATGTATTTGTTTATTGTGATCAGATTGCATATAATTGTGCATCACGTCTCTAAATATATTCAATTAATTATTTATTTATGTATTAATTATTATTCTGTATCACTGACCTTCTCTTATTGCATCTTCACATATGCCTTTGATTCCTATTGTAATCTAAGACGATCGTATAATGATATCATTATGTCAACGGAACTACTAAAATACAATATACAATGTACATCTAAGACTCTGGGATCTTGATCTTGTCAATTGTGCCTTTTGAATCCACTTACCTCCTTGATGACGTGCGCTTGCTCGGTGAGGCGGTCTGCGGCGATGCCTGCCCCCTTCGGCCTCGACACATGCACTGCGCATGTCCGGAACTCCCGTTACGCGTCGGGAATCCGGATATGCGCTCCAGCATGCGGGGCCGGATGTGGGGCATGCCTCTCTTCCGGTCGCGTCATCGGACAAGCGCCGACTCTTGTCTCGGCGCTAATATGGATTTACCTCGTTATGTACACACACTATAAAAGGACTACACACACTATGGGCTTAATGTACCCCCTGAGGAAGCAACCAAAGATAGCGAAACGCGCGTTGGGGTTGTACTGTGGACCTCTCAGCACGGACATATCGTGAGACTCTCACTTTTTAATGGGTAAGACAGCATCACTATAATTGCTCACCATACATTTACTGATTTTCCCTATGTCACTATATTCTGGCCAGGTATTGATCCATTTGCCACATAAACATTAGGACTTTGAGAATTATCAGTATATGATCCACTTGGATAAGATACCTTATATATTTTTCTGTATGGGTAGTGAATACGGGTCTGCCCTAATATACCACTCTGTTGTCTAATTCTGTCCTGTGCTGTATTGTATACCACGGTATTAGTACTAGAGTCTTTTTATGATGTGTTTTTAAATGTATGTCATTTTCTATTAATAACATTTACATATTCTTGCATACTTAGACGTTATAGCTCTTTTTTCTTCGGTATGGTTCTCATCTAGAATATGCAGTTCAGTTCTGGGCTCCAGTTCATAGAAAGGAGGAAAAAATACAAAGAAGAGCAACAAAGCTAATAAGGGGCGCGGAGAATCTAAGTTATGAGGAAAGATTGAAAGAATTAAACCTATTTAGCCTTGAAAAAAGACAACTAAGGGGGGACATCATTAACTTATATAAATATATGAATGGCACATACAAAAAATATGGTGAAATCCTGTTCCATGTAAAACCCCCTCAAAAAACAAGGGGGCGCTCCCTCCGTCTGGAGAAAAAAAGGTTCAACCTGCAGAGGCGACAAGGCTTCTTTACTGTAAGAGCGGTGAATCTATGGAATAGCCACTGCCGGAGCCGTCACAGCAGGGACAGGAGACACCGCAGGAGCCGTCACAGCAGGGACAGGAGACACCGCAGGAGCCGTCACAGCAGGGACAGGAGACACCGCAGGAGCCGTCACAGCAGGGACAGGAGACACCGCAGGAGCCGTCACAGCAGGGACAGGAGACACCGCAGGAGCCGTCACAGCAGGGACAGTAGACACCGCAGGAGCCGTCACAGCAGGGACAGTAGTCACCGCAGGAGCCATCACAGCAGGGACAGGAGACAGCGCAGGAGCCGTCACAGCAGGGACAGGAGACACCGCAGGAGCCGTCACAGCAGGGACAGTAGACACTGCAGGAGCCGTCACAGCAGGGACAGTAGACACTGCAGGAGCCGTCACAGCAGGGACAGGAGACACAGCAGGAGCCGTCACAGCAGGGACAGTAGACACCGCAGGAGCCGTCACAGCAGGGACAGTAGACACCGCAGGAGCTGGTCGCAGCAGGGACAGTAGACACCGCAGGAGCCGTCACAGCAGGGACAGTAGACACCGCAGGAGCTGGTCGCAGCAGGGACAGGAGACACCGCAGGAGCCGTCACAGCAGGGACAGTAGTCACCACAGGAGCAATCACAGCAGGGACAGGAGACAGCGCAGGAGCCGTCACAGCAGGGACAGGAGACACCGCAGGAGCCGTCACAGCAGGGACAGTAGACACTGCAGGAGCCGTCACAGCAGGGACAGTAGACACCGCAGGAGCCGTCACAGCAGGGACAGGAGACACCGCAGGAGCCGTCACAGCAGGGACAGTAGACACCGCAGGAGCCGTCACAGCAGGGACAGTAGACACCGCAGGAGCTGGTCGCAGCAGGGACAGTAGACACCGCAGGAGCCGTCACAGCAGGGACAGTAGACACCGCAGGAGCTGGTCGCAGCAGGGACAGGAGACACCGCAGGAGCCGTCACAGCAGGGACAGTAGTCACCGCAGGAGCCGTCACAGCAGGGACAGGAGACACCGCAGGAGCCGTCACAGCAGGGACAGGAGACACCGCAGGAGCCGTCACAGCAGGGACAGGAGACACCGCAGGAGCCGTCACAGCAGGGACAGTAGACACCGCAGGAGCCGTCACAGCAGGGACAGTAGTCACCGCAGGAGCCATCACAGCAGGGACAGGAGACAGCGCAGGAGCCGTCACAGCAGGGACAGGAGACACCGCAGGAGCCGTCACAGCAGGGACAGTAGACACTGCAGGAGCCGTCACAGCAGGGACAGTAGACACTGCAGGAGCCGTCACAGCAGGGACAGGAGACACCGCAGGAGCCGTCACAGCAGGGACAGTAGACACCGCAGGAGCCGTCACAGCAGGGACAGTAGACACCGCAGGAGCTGGTCGCAGCAGGGACAGTAGACACCGCAGGAGCCGTCACAGCAGGGACAGTAGACACCGCAGGAGCTGGTCGCAGCAGGGACAGGAGACACCGCAGGAGCCGTCACAGCAGGGACAGTAGTCACCGCAGGAGCCGTCACAGCAGGGACAGGAGACACCGCAGGAGCCGTCACAGCAGGGACAGGAGACACCGCAGGAGCCGTTACAGCAGGGACAGGAGACACCGCAGGAGCCGTCACAGCAGGGACAGGAGACACCGCAGGAGCCGTCACAGCAGGGACAGTAGTCACCGCAGGAGCCATCACAGCAGGGACAGGAGACAGCGCAGGAGCCGTCACAGCAGGGACAGGAGACACCGCAGGAGCCGTCACAGCAGGGACAGTAGACACTGCAGGAGCCGTCACAGCAGGGACAGTAGACACTGCAGGAGCCGTCACAGCAGGGACAGGAGACACCGCAGGAGCCGTCACAGCAGGGACAGTAGACACCGCAGGAGCCGTCACAGCAGGGACAGTAGACACCGCAGGAGCTGGTCGCAGCAGGGACAGTAGACACCGCAGGAGCCGTCACAGCAGGGACAGTAGACACCGCAGGAGCTGGTCGCAGCAGGGACAGGAGACACCGCAGGAGCCGTCACAGCAGGGACAGTAGTCACCGCAGGAGCCTTCACAGCAGGGACAGGAGACACCGCAGGAGCCGTCACAGCAGGGACAGGAGACACCGCAGGAGCCGTCACAGCAGGGACAGGAGACACCGCAGGAGCCGTCACAGCAGGGACAGTAGACACCGCAGGAGCTGGTCGCAGCAGGGACAGTAGATGGCTTTAAAAAATGCTTAGATAATTTCCTAGAACAAAAAAATATTAACTGCTATGTGTAGAAATTTTTTACTTCCCCTTTCCCGTCCCTTGGTTGAACTTGATGGACATGTGTCTTTTTTCAACCGTACAAACTATGTAACTATGCCGACCACGCCGGGCCACTGAACTCGGTTAAAAATCATAAGTCAATTAGGTAATAAAAAGGAGGCATAGAAGACGTTAAACCATTTCCAGTGTTAACGCTGCGCTGCTGATCTACGATACTAAATAATACAGTAAGAAGAGTTCTTTAAATCTTCTCCGTACATTAATCAGCGCTTTACAAATAAACAACAAATGTTTTCCTATTTACATTTTTTTTATATATTGCGTGTTTGATGTGTAAAGGCAGTAATGAGAAAACTCCGATAGATTGGGGGGGGGGGGGGGGCATTTTAATTTTCGCCTCAGGCAGCAGAGGGGCTAGGTTCACCCCTGGTGACTACCATGCGTGGCGCTCATAATATAGATTTCTAATGTTTCTAATTATTCCAAAATTTAGGCATGAGCCTGCAGACCGGGGAATCCCCTGACGTCGCCTAGCAACGCTCCTGTAAATACAGGAGCCCCATAGACGTCTATGGGCTACCCGTGCCGTAAATTCGGCCTGAATTAGGACATGTTCCATATTTTTCAACAGCACAGGCAACTTCCTGTAAGCAAACGGGGAGGTACCCGTGGTCAATAGAAGTCCATGGGCCCGTAATTGGGACGTCCTGCACCGCTTCTCGTCACCATAATGGAAACACATTTCTTTCTCTTCTTCAGCATCTTCTCAAGTTATCTTAAAGTCGGCCAAAGATATTGGACAATCGATGTCAATCCAGAATGTCTGAGGTCACCTGACGATGATCGAGCGTAGGAAATATCCCTTTCAGATAAGAAGTCTCAAAAAAGGGGGAGACCTCCTGAACCCCAGGAAGGAAAAGAAAGTCTCCAGAAAAGCCCAAGAACAATCCCTAGGTCAACAATTGTGGGGCACCCCAGACTAACCCCCAATCAGAACACGGTCACTGGCACTGATATAAGGGACGATATCAGTGTATAAGTCTCTGATCTGTATATGGGGCACACCCTAAATGAAACTGATAATGGGGCTCTCTCTCTCTGTATATGGGGCAGTGTATTTCTAGCAGTGTTTATAGGGTCTCTCTCTCTCTGTATATAGGGCAGCGTATATCCAACAGTGTTTATAGGGTCTCTCTCTGTGTATATGGGGCAGTGTATATCTAGCAGTGTATATAGGATCTCTCTCTCTGTATATGGGGCAGTGTATTTCTAGCAGTGTATATAGGGTCTCTCTCTCTGTGTATATGGAGCAGTGTATATCTAGCAGTGTATAAAGGGTCTCTCTCTCTGTGTATGTGGGGCAGTGTATATCTAGCAGTGTATATAGGGTCTCTCTCTGTATATGGGGCAGTGTATTTCTAGCAGTGTTTATAGGGTGTCTCTCTCTCTGTGTATATGGGGCAGTGTATATCTAGCAGTGTATATAGAGTCTCTCTCTCTGTATATGGGGCAGTGTATATCTAGCAGTGTATATAAGGTCTATCTCTGTATATGGGGCAGTGTATATCTAGCAGTGTATATAGGGTCTCTCTCTATCTGTGTGTATATGGGGCAGTGTATATCTAGCAGTGTTTATAGGGTCTCTCTCTCTGTATATGGGGCAGTGTATATCTAGCAGTGTATATAGGGTCTCTCTCTCTGTGTATATGGAGCAGTGTATATCTAGCAGTGTATATAGGGTCTCTCTCTCTGTATATGGGGCAGTGTATATCTAGCAGTGTTTATAGGGTCTCTCTCTGTGTATATGGGGCAGTGTATATCTAGCAGTGTATATAGGGTCTCTCTCTGTATATATGGGGCAGTGTATATCTAGCAGTGTATATAGGGTCTCTCTCTGTATATGGGGCAGTGTATATCTAGCAGTGTTTATAGGGTCTCTCTCTCTGTGTATATGGGGCAGTATATATCTAGCAGTGTATATAGGGTCTCTCTCTGTATATGGGGCAGTGTATATCTAGCAGTGTATATAGGGCTCTCTCTCTGTGTATATGGGGCAGTGTATATCTAGCAGTGTTTATAGGGTCTCTCTCTCTCTGTATATGGGGCAGTGTATATCTAGCAGTGTATATAGGGTCTCTCTCTGTATATGGGGCAGTGTATTTCTAGCAGTGTATATAGGGTCTCTCTCTCTGTGTATATGGGGCAGTGTATATCTAGCAGTGTATATAGGGCTCTCTCTGTGTATATGGGGCAGTGTATATCTAGCAGTGTATATAGGGTCTCTCTCACTCTGTATATGGGGAAGTGTATTTCTAGCAGTGTATATAGGGTCTCTCTCTCTTTATGTATATGGGGCAGTGTATATCTAGCAGTGTATATAGGGTCTCTCTCACTCTGTATATGGGGCAGTGTATATCTAGCAGTGTTTATAGGGTCTCTCTCTCTGTATATAGGGCAGTGTATATCCAACAGTGTTTATAGGGTCTCTCTCTGTGTATATGGGGCAGTGTATATCTAGCAGTGTATATAGGATCTCTCTCTCTGTATATAGGGCAGCGTATATCCAGCAGTGTTTATAGGGTCTCTCTCTCTCTGTGTATATGGGCAGTGTATATCTAGCAGTGTATATAGAGTCTCTCTCTCTCTGTATATGGGGCAGTGTATATCTAGCAGTGTATATAGGGTCTCTCTCTCTGTATATGGGGCAGTGTATATCTAGCAGTGTTTATAGGGTCTCTCTCTCTCTGTGTATATGGAGCAGTGTATATCTAGCAGTGTATATAGGGTCTCTCTCTCTGTATATGGGGCAGTGTATATCTAGCAGTGTATATAGGGTCTCTCTCTCTGTGTATATGGGGCAGTGTATATCTAGCAGTGTATATAGGGTCTCTCTCTCTGTGTATATGGGGCAGTGTATATCTAGCAGTGTTTATAGGGTCTCTCTGTGTATATGGGGCAGTGTATATCTAGCAGTGTATATAGGGTCTCTCTCTGTATATGGGGCAGTGTATATCTAGCTGTGTATATAGGGTCTCTCTCTGTGTATATGGGGAAGTGTATATCTAGCAAGTGTATATAGGGTCTCTCTCTGTATATGGGGCAGTGTATATCTAGCAGTGTATATAGGGCTCTCTCTGTGTATATGGGGCAGTGTATTTCTAGCAGTGTATATAGGGTCTCTCTCTGTGTATATGGGGCAGTGTATATCTAGCAGTGTTTATAGGGTCTCTCTCTGTATATAGGGCAGTGTATATCTAGCAGTGTATATAGGGTCTCTCTCTGTATATAGGGCAGTGTATATCTAGCAGTGTATATAGGGTCTCTCTCTCTGTGTATATGGGGCAGTGTATTTCTAGCAGTGTATATTGGGTCTCTCTCTCTGTATATCTAGCAGTGTATATAGGGTCTCTCTCTCTCTGTGTATATGGGGCATTGTATTTCTAGCAGTGTTTATAGGGTCTCTCTCTGTATATGGGGCAGTGTATTTCTAGCAGTGTATATTGGGTCTCTCTCTCTGTGTGTATATGGGGCAGTGTATATCTAGCAGTGTATATAGGGTCTCTCTCTCTGTATATGGGGCAGTGTATATCTAGCAGTGTTTATAGGGTCTCTCTCTCTCTGTGTATATGGGGCAGTGTATTTCTAGCAGTGTTTATAGGGTCTCTCTCACTCTGTGTATATAAGGAAGCATATATCTAGCAGTGTTTATAGGGTCTCTCTCTCTGTGTATATGGGGCTGGGTATTTCTAGCAGTGTATATAGGGTCTCTCTCTCTGTATATGGGGCAGTGTATTTCTAGCTGTGTATATAGGGTCTCTCTCTCTGTGTATATGGGGCAGTGTATTTCTAGCAGTGTTTATAGGGTCTCTCTCTCTCTGTGTATATGGGGCAGTGTATATCTAGCAGTGTATATAGGGCTCTCTCTCTGTGTATATGGGGCAGTGTATTTCTAGCAGTGTATATAGGGTCTCTCTCTGTGTATATGGGGAAGTATATCTAGCAGTGTATATTGGGTCTCTCTCTGTATATTGGGCAGTGTATTTCTAGCAGTGTTTATAGGGTCTCTCTCTCTCTCTCTGTGTATATGGGGCAGTGTATTTCTAGCAGTGTATATAGAGTCTCTCTCTCTGTATACGGGGCAGTGTATTTCTAGCAGTGTATATAGGGTCTCTCTCTCTGTGTATATGGGGCAGTGTATATCTAGCAGTGTATATAGGGTCTCTCTCTGTGTATGGGGCAGTGTATTTCTAGCAGTGTATATAGGGTCTCTCTCTCTGTATATGGGGCAGTGTATTTCTAGCAGTGTATATAGGGTCTCTATCTGTGTATATGGGGCAGTGTATATCTAGCAGTGTATATAGGGTCTCTCTCTGTGTATGGAGCAGTGTATATCTAGCAGTGTATATAGGGTCTCTCTGTATATGGGGCAGTGTATTTCTAGAAGTGTATATAGGGTCTCTCTGTGTATATGGGGCAGTGTATATCTAGCAGTGTATATAGGGTCTCTCTCTGTGTATATGGAGCAGTGTATATCTAGCAGTGTATATAGGGTCTCTCTCTGTGTATGGGGCAGTGTATATCTAGCAGTGTATATAGGGTCTCTCTGTGTATATGGGGCAGTGTATATCTAGCAGTGTATATAGGGTCTCTCTTTCTGTGTATATGGGGCAGTGTATTTCTAGCAGTGTTTATAGGGTCTCTCTCTCTGTATATGGGGCAGTATATTGCTAGCAGTGTTTATATGGTCTCTCTCTCTGTGTATATGGAGCAGTGTATATCTAGCAGTGTATATAGAGTCTCTCTTTCTGTGTATATGGGGCAGTGTATTTCTAGCAAAGTATATAGGGTCTCTCTCTCTGTATATGGGCACTGTATATCTAGCAGTGTTTATAGAGTCTATCTCTCTCTGTGTATATAGGGCAGCATATATCTAGCAGTGTATATAGGGTCTCACTGTGTATATGGGGCAGTGTATATCTAGCAGTGTATATAGGGTCTCTCTCTGTATATGGGGCTGTGTATTTTGAGCAGTGTATATATAGGGTCTCTCACTCTGTATATGGGGCATTGTATGTCTAGCAGTGTTTATAGGGTCTCTCTCAGTGTATATGGGGCATTGTATATCTAGCAGTGTATATAGGGTCTCTCTCTCTGTATATGGGGCAGTATATTGCTAGCAGTGTATATAGGGTCTCTCTCTCTCTCTGTGTATATGGGGCAGTGTATATCTAGCAGTGTATATAGGGTGTCTCTCTCTCTCTGTATATGGGGCAGTGTATATCTAGCAGTGTATATAGGGTCTCTATCTCTCTGTATATATGGGGCAGTGTATATCTAGCAGTGTTTATAGGGTCTCTCTCACTGTGTATATGGGGCAGTGTATATCTAGCAGTGTATATAGGAACTCTTTCTCTGTATATGGGGCAGTGTATTTCTAGCTGTGTATATAGGGTCTCTCTCTGTATATGGGGCAGTGTATTTCTAGCTGTATATATAGGATCTCTCTCTGTATATGGGGACGTGTATATTTGGCAGTGTATATAGGGTCTCTCTCTGTGTATATGGGGCAGTGTATATCTAGCAGTGTATATATAGGGTCTCTCACTCTGTATATGGGGCAGTGTATATCTAGCAGTGTATATAGGGTCTCTATCTCTCTGTATATGGGGCATTGTATGTCTAGCAGTGTTTATAGGGTCTCTCTCTGTGTATATGGGGCATTGTATATCTAGCAGTTTTTATAGGGTCTCTCTCTCTGTATATGGGGCAGTGTATATCTATCAGTGTTTATTGTGTCTCTCTCTCTCTGTGTATATGGGGCAGTGTATATCTAGCAGTTTTTATAGGGTCTCTCTCTCTGTATATGGGGCAGTGTATATCTAGCAGTGTATATAGGGTCTCTATCTCTCTGTATATGGGGCAGTGTATATCTAGCAGTGTATATAGCGTCTCTCTCTGTATACGGGCAGTGTATTTCTAGCTGTTTATATAGGGTCTCTCTCTGTATATGGGGCAGTGTATTTCTAGCTGTGTATATAGGGTCTCTCTCTGTGTATATGGAGCAGTGTATTTCTAGCAGAGTATATAGGATCTCTCTCTGTATATGGGGAAGTGTATATTTGGCAGTGTATATAGGGTCTCACTCTGTGTATATGGGGCAGTGTATATCTAGCAGTGTTTATAGGGTCTCTCTCAGTATATCGGGCAGTGTATATCTAGCAGTGTATATATAGCGTCTCTCACTCTGTATATGGGGCAGTGTATATCTAGCAGTGTATATAGGGTCTCTCTCTCTGTATATGGGGCATTGTATGTCTAGCAGTGTTTATAGGGTCTCTCTCTGTGTATATGGGGCAGTGTATATCTAGCAGTGAGTATATAGGGTCTCTCTCTCTGTATATGGGGCAGTGTATATCTAGCAGTGTATATAGGGTCTCTCTCTCTCTGTGTATATGGGGCATTGTATGTCTAGCAGTGTTTATAGGGTCTCTCTCTGTGTATATGGGGCAGTGTATATCTAGCAGTGTGTATATAGGGTCTCTCACTCTGTATATGGGGCAGTGTATATCTAGCAGTGTATATAGGGTCTCTCTCTGTATATGGGGCAGTTTATATCTAGCAGTGTATATAGGGTCTCTATCTCTCTGTATATGGGGCAGTGTATATCTAGCAGTGTTTATAGGGTCTCTCTCTCTGTGTATAAGGGGCAGTGTATATCTAGCAGTGTATATAGGGTCTCTTTCTCTGTATATGGGGCAGTGTATTTCTAGCTGTGTATATAGGGTCTCTCTCTCTGTATATGGGGCAGTGTATTTCTAGCTGTGTATATAGGGTCTCTCTCTGTGTATATGGAGCAGTATATTTCTAGCAGAGTATATAGGATCTCTCTCTGTATACGGGGAAGTGTATATTTGGCAGTGTATATCGGGTCTCTCTCTGTGTATATGGGGCAGTGTATATCTAGCAGTGTATATAGGGTCTCTCTCTCTGTATATGGGGCAGTGTATATCTAGCAGTGTATATAGGGTCTCTCTCTGTGTATATGGGGCAGTGTATTTCTAGCTGTATATATAGGGTCTCTCTCTGTGTATATGGAGCAGTGTATTTCTAGCAGAGCATATAGGATCTCTCTCTGTATATGGGGAAGTGTATATTTGGCAGTGTATATAGGGTCTCTCTCTGTGTATATGGGGCAGTGTATATCTAGCAGTGTATATATAGGGTCTCTCACTCTGTATATGGGGCAGTGTATATCTAGCAGTGTTTATAGGGTCTCTCTCTGTATATGGGGCAGTGTATTTCTAGCAGTGTATATATAGGTCTCTCACTCTGTATATGGGGCAGTGTATATCTAGCAGTGTATATAGGGTCTCTATCTATCTGTATATGGGGCATTGTATATCTAGAAGTGTATATAGGGTCTCTCTCTCTGTATATGGGGCAGTGTATATCTAGCAGTTTATATAGGGTCTCTCTCTGTATACGGGGAAGTGTATATTTGGCAGTGTATATAGGTTCTCTCTCTGTGTATATGGGGCAGTGTATATCTAGCAGTGTTTATAGGGTCTCTCTCTGTATATGGGGCAGTGTATTTCGAGCAGTGTATATATAGGGTCTCTCACTCTGTATATGGGGCAGTGTATATCTAGCAGTGTTTATAGAGTATCTCTCAGTGTATATGGGGCATTGTATAACTAGCAGTGTATATAGGGTCTCTCTCTGTATATGGGGCAGTGTATATCTAGCAGTGTATATAGGGTCTCTATATCTCTGTATATGGGGCAGTGTATATCTAGCAGTGTTTATAGGGTCTCTCTTTCTCTGTGTATATGGGGCAGTGTATATCTAGCAGTGTATATAGGGTCTCTCTCTGTATATGGGGCAGTGTATATCTAGCAGTGTATATAGGGTATCTATCTCTCTGTATATGGGGCAGTGTATATCTAGCAGTGTTTATATGGTCTCTCTCTGTGTATATGGGGCAGTGTATATCTAGCAGTGTATATAGGGACTCTTTCTCTGTATATGGGGCAGTGTATTTCTAGCTGTGTATATAGGGTCTCTCTCTGTATATGGGGCAGTGTATTTCTAGCTGTATATATAGGGTCTCTCTCTGTGTATATGGAGCAGTGTATTTCTAGCAGAGTATATAGGATCTCTCTCTGTATATGGGGAAGTGTATATTTGGCAGTGTATATAGGGTCTCTCTGTGTATATGGGACAGTGTATATCTAGCAGTGTATATATAGGGTCTCTCACTCTGTATATGGGGCAGTGCATATCTAGCAGTGTTTATAGTGTCTCTCTCTGTATATGGGGCAGTGTATTTCTAGCAGTGTATATATAGGTCTCTCACTCTGTATATGGGGCAGTGTATATCTAGCAGTGTATATAGGGTCTCTATCTATCTGTATATGGGGCATTGTATGTCTAGCAGTGTTTATAGGGTATCTCTCAGTGTATATGGGGCATTGTATATCTAGAAGTGTATATAGGGTCTCTCTCTCTGTATATGGGGCAGTGTATATCTAGCAGTGTATATAGGGTCTCTATATCTCTGTATATGGGGCAGTGTATATCTAGCAGTGTTTATAGGGTCTCTCTCTCTGTGTATATGGGGCAGTGTATATCTAGCAGCGTATATAGGGTCTCTCTCTCTGTGTATATGGGGCAGTGTATATCTAGCAGTGTATATAGGGTGTCTCTCTCTCTCTCTGTATATGGGGCAGTGTATATTTAGCAGTGTATATGGGGTCTCTATCTCTCTGTATATGGGGCAGTGTATATCTAGCAGTGTTTATAGGGTCTCTCTCTCTGTGTATATGGGGCAGTGTATATCTAGCAGTGTATATAGGGACTCTTTCTCTGTATATGGGGCAGTGTATTTCTAGCTGTGTATATAGGGTCTCTCTCTCTGTATATGGGGCATTGTATGTCTAGCAGTGTTTAGGGTCTCTCTCTGTGTATATGGGGCATTGTATATCTAGCAGTGTATATAGGGTCTCTTTATGTCTGTATATGGGGCAGTGTATATCTAGCAGTGTTTATAGGGTCTCTCTCTGTGTATATGGGGCAGTGTATATCTAGCAGTGTATATAGGGTCTCTCTATCTGTATATGGGGCAGTGTATATCTAGCAGTGTATATAGGGTCTCTATCTCTCTGTATATGGGGCAGTGTATATCTAGCAGTGTTTATAGGGTCTCTCTCTCTGTGTATATGGGGCAGTGTATATCTAGCAGTGTATATAGGGTCTCTCTCTGTATATGGGGCAGTCAATATCTAGCAGTGTATATAGGGTCTCTCTCTGTATATGGGGCAGTGTATATCTAGCAATGTATATAGGGTCTCTCTCTCTGTATATGGGGCAGTCTATATCTAGCATTGTTTATAGGGTCTCTCTTTTTCTCTGTGTATATGGGGCAGTGTATATCTAGCAGTGTATATAGGGTCTCTCTCTCTGTATATGGGGCAGTGTATTTCTAGCAGTGTATATAGGGTCTGTCTCTCTCTCCCTCTCTGTGTATATGGGGCAGGTATTTCTAGCAGTGTTTATAGGAATGCCTCCATGCCACGCCGCATTGATAATCCCTCAGCAGTGCCACAGGCTGATCGCGTCCATGCCACGCTGCATTAATAACACCTCAGCAGTACCACAGGCTGATCGCCTCCATTCCATGCCGCATTGATAACACCTCAGCAGTGCCACTGGCTGATCGCCCCCATGCCACACCGCAGTGATAACACCTCAGCAGTGCCACAGGCTGATCGCCTCCATGCCACGATGCATTGAAAACCCCTTAGCAGTGCCACAGGCTGATCTCCTCCATGCCACGCCGCATTGATAACCCCTCAGCAGTACCACAGGCTGATCGCCTCCATGCCACACCACATTGATAACCCCTCAGCAGTGCCACAGGCTGATCGCCTCCATGCCACGCCGCATTGATAACACCTCAGCAGTGCCGCAGGCTGATCACCTCCATGCCATGCCACATTGATAACACCTCAGCAGTGCCACAGGCTGATGACCTCCATGCCACACCGCATTGATAACACCTCAGCAGTGCCACAGGCATATCTCCTCCATGCCACGCCGCATTGATAACACCTCAGCAGTGCCACAGGCTGATCACCTCCATGCCACGAAACATTGATAACCCATCAGCAGTGCCACAGGCTGATCGCCTCCATGCAACACTGAATTGATAACCCCTCAGCAGTGCCACAGGCTGATCGCCCCCATGCCACGCCGCATTGATAACACCTCAGCAGTGCCACGGGCTGATCCCCTCCATGCCACACGGCATTGATAACACCTCAGCAGTGCCACAGGCTGATCCTACCCCTCCATGCCACACCGCATTGATAACACCTCAGCAGTGCCACAGGCTGATCACCTCCATGCCACGCCGCATTGATAACACCACAGCAGTGCCACAGACTGATCACCTCCATGCCACGCCGCAGTGATGCAGTAATTCATGCAGAGACGGAGCCCCGGCCAAGTATTGGGGGCAGATACTGGACAGACTTCTCAGTAGGACGACATTTCGGTATAAAAATCATTTTGATATTGGGCTTTCAGTAACTGTTCCCATAATAATCAACATTACAAGAAGAAACTGCTGGAAATAGATCCCTCTGTGTGTGATGAATCTATAGAATATATGAGATCCCTCTGCGTGTGATGAATCTATAGAATATATGAGATCCCTCTGCGTGTGATGAATCTATAGAATATATGAGATCCCTCTGTGTGTGATGAATCTATAGAATATATGAGATCCCTCTGTGTGTGATGAATCTATAGAATATATGAGATCCCTCTGCGTGTGATGAATCTATAGAATATATGAGATCCCTCTGTGTGTGATGAATCTATAGAATATATGAGATCCCTCTGCGTGTGATGAATCTATAGAATATATGAGATCCCTCTGCGTGTGATGAATCTATAGAATATATGAGATCCCTCTGTGTGTGATGAATCTATAGAATATATGAGATCCCTCTGTGTGGGATGAATCTATAGAATATATGAGATCCCTCTGCGTGTGATGAATCTATAGAATATATGAGATCCCTCTGCGTGTGATGAATCTATAGAATATATGAGATCCCTCTGTGTGTGATGAATCTATAGAATATATGAGATCCCTCTGCGTGTGATGAATCTATAGAATATATGAGATCCCTCTGCGTGTGATGAATCTATAGAATATATGAGATCCCTCTGTGTGTGATGAATCTATAGAATATATGAGATCCCTCTGTGTGGGATGAATCTATAGAATATATGAGATCCCTCTGCGTGTGATGAATCTATAGAATATATGAGATCCCTCTGTGTGTGATGAATCTATAGAATATATGAGATCCCTGTGTGTGTGATGAATCTATAGAATATATGAGATCCCTCTGTGTGTGATGAATCTATAGAATATATGAGATCCCTCTGTGTGTGATGAATCTATAGAATATATGAGATCCCTCTGTGTGTGATGAATCTATAGAATATATGAGATCCCTCTGTGTGTGATGAATCTATAGAATATACGAGATCCCTCTGCGTGTGATGAATCTATAGAATATATGAGATCCCTCTGTGTGTGATGAATCTATAGAATATACGAGATCCCTCTGCGTGTGATGAATCTATAGAATATATGAGATCCCTCTGTGTGTGATGAATCTATAGAATATATAAGATCCCTCTGTGTGTGATGAATCTATAGAATATATGAGATCCCTCTGTGTGTGATGAATCTATAGAATATACGAGATCCCTCTGTGTGTGATGAATCTATAGAATATATGAGATCCCTCTGTGTGTGATGAATCTATATAATATATGAGATCCCTCTGTGTGTGATGAACCTATAGAATATATGAGATCCCTCTGTGTGTGATGGATGAATCTATAGAATATATGAGATCCCTCTGTGTGTGATGGATGAATCTATAGAATATATGAGATCCCTCTGTGTGTAATGAATCTATAGAATATATGAGATCCCTCTGTGTGTGATGAATCTATAGAATATATGAGATCCCTCTGTGTGTGATGAATCTATAGAATATATGAGATCCCTCTGCGTGTGATGAATCTATTGAATATATGAGATCCCTGTGTGTAATGAATCTATAGAATATACGAGATCCCTCTGTGTGTGATGAAGCTATAGAATATACGAGATCCCTCTGTGTAATGAACCTATAGAATATATGAGATCCCTCTGTGTGTGATGAATCTATAGAATATACGAGATCCCTCTGTGTGTGATGAATCTATAGAATATATGAGATCCCTCTGTGTGTGATGAATCTATAGAATATATGAGATCCCTCTGTGTGTGATGAATCTATAGAATATATGAGATCCCCCTGTGTGTGATGAATCTATAGAATATATATGAGATCCCTCTGTGTGTGTGATGAATCTATAGAATATATGAGATCCCTCTGTGTGTGATGAATCTATAGAATATTTGAGATCCCTCTGTGTGTGATGAATCTATAGAATATAGGAGATCCCTCTGTGTGTGATGAATCTATAGAATATATGAGATCCCTCTGTGTGTGATGAATCTAGAGAATATATGAGATCCCTCTGTGTGTGATGAATCTAGAGAATATATGAGATCCCTCTGTGTGTGATGAATCTATAGAATATACGAGATCCCTCTGTGTGTGATGAATCTATAGAATATATGAGATCCCTCCGTGTGTGATGAATCTATAGAATATATGAGATCCCTCTGTGTGTGATGAATCTATAGAATATACGAGATCCCTCTGTGTGTGATGAATCTATAGAATATATGAGATCCCTCTGTGTGTGATGAATCTATAGAATATATGAGATCCCTCTGTGTGTGATGAATCTATAGAATATATGAGATCCCTCTGTGTGTGATGAACCTATAGAATATATGAGATCCCTCTGTGTGTGATGAATCTATAGAATATATGAGATCCCTCTGTGTGTAATGAATCTATAGAATATACGAGATCCCTCTGTGTGTGATGAATCTATAGAATATACGAGACCCCTCTGTGTGTGATGAATCTATAGAATATATGAGATCCCTCTGTGTGTGATGAATCTATAGAATATATGAGATCCCTCTGTGTGTGATGAATCTATAGAATATATGAGATCCCTCTGTGTGTGATGAATCTATAGAATATATGAGATCCCTCTGTGTGTGATGAACCTATAGAATATATGAGATCCCTCTGTGTGTGATGAATCTATAGAATATACGAGATCCCTCTGTGTGTGATGAATCTATAGAATATATGAGATCCCTCTGTGTGTGATGAATCTATAGAATATATGAGATCCCTCTGTGTGTGATGAATCTATAGAATATATGAGATCCCTCTGTGTGTGATGAACCTATAGAATATATGAGATCCCTCTGTGTGTGATGAATCTATAGAATATACGAGATCCCTCTGTGTGTGATGAATCTATAGAATATACGAGATCCCTCTGTGTGTGATGAATCTATAGAATATACGAGATCCCTCTGTGTGTGATGAACCTATAGAATATACGAGATCCCTCTGTGTGTGATGAATCTATAGAATATACGAGATCCCTCTGTGTGTGATGAATCTATAGAATATATGAGATCCCTCTGTGTGTGATGAATCTATAGAATATATGAGATCCCTCTGTGTGTGATGAATCTATAGAATATATGAGATCCCTCTGTGTGTGATGAACCTATAGAATATATGAGATCCCTCTGTGTGTGATGAATCTATAGAATATACGAGATCCCTCTGTGTGTGATGAATCTATAGAATATACGAGATCCCTCTGTGTGTGATGAATCTATAGAATATACGAGATCCCTCTGTGTGTGATGAATCTATAGAATATATGAGAGACACTTTATGAGCTGAATTACTGAGATAAATGAACTTTCTTATGATCTTCTAATACATTGAGAAGGACCTGTATACAGTAGAGTTATAAAGTCACGATATGGTGCTATGATGTGGGTAATGTACGCTGTATTCGATTATTCTCACGGCGCGGGGTGTGGACCCACTGTGCCGTTCCGCGTAGCGGGATAGCAGCTGGTACTGTGCAAAGTCTATAGTCCAGAAAGGGTACATGAGGCTATGCAGACAGTAGCGGTGATTCAGGCTGAAGATAAGGCTCCGGCAGTAGACGGACACCCGTAGATGCAGCGGAAGACACAACTCAACTTCATCTCTAGATGGCACAGAGGCACGGTAGCACGGGATACAGGGTACAGGCAGCAGGAACGGGTTACACTGGGTAATGGAAAACACTGGAAGACCATTTGCAAGACAAACTTTAGGTACACTACAATGCTCAGGCACTGATCAAGAGGGCAGAATCCTTTTTATAGTCCAACAACATTCTGGACTTGATTGCAGTTTTCCTGCAATTGTGCGCGCACTGTCCCTTTAAGGCCATGCACGCAGGGGTGCGTGCGCCCTGTCGGAGACAGTCTCAGATCCAGGAAGAGAGTGCCGGTGTCTCACAGGACGAAGACGCTGCAGGGAACTCACGTGTCCATGGCACAGCTGTCGGAGGGTAAGTCAGAACGACGGGCCGCGGCCATAGACGGTACAATTATTCTGTCACTATATGATACTGTTATATGGAGAGTCACGATATGGTGCTATGGTGTGGGAACTGTATGGTGGGATTATTTAGGCACTATATGATACTGTTATATGGATAGTCACGATATGGTGCTATGGTGTGGGTACTGTATGGTGGGATTATTTAGGCACTATATGGCACTATTACATGGATAGTCACGATATGGTGCTATGGTGTGGGTACTGTATGGTGGGATTATTTAGGCACTATATTGCACTATTACATGGATAGTCACGATATGGTGCTATGGTGTGGGTACTGTATGGTGGGATTATTTAGGCACTATATGATACTGTTATATGGATAGTCACGATATGGTGCTATGGTGCTATGGTGTGGGTACTGTATGGTGGGATTATTTAGGCACTATATTACATGGATAGTCACGATATGGTGCTATGGTGTGGGTACTGTATGGTGGGATTATTTAGGCACTATATGGCACTGTTATTTGGATAGTCACGATATAGTGCTATGGTGTGGGTACTGTATGGTGGGATTATTTAGGCACTATATGGCATGATTACATGGATAGTCATGATATGGTGCTATGGTGTAGGTATTGTATGGTGGGATTATTTAGGCACTATATGTCAGTTATTTGGATAGTCATGATATGAGGCTATGGTGTAGGTACTGTATGGTGTATTAAATTATTTAGGCACTATATGGCACGGTTATTTGGATAGTCACGATATGGTGCTATGATGTGGGTACTGTATGGTGTATTGGATTATTTAGGCACTATATGGCACGGTTATTTGGATAGTCACGATATGGTGCTATGATGTGGGTACTGTATGTGTAATTGATTTGCTTGACACAGCTTCTTTGTCGACGCCCGTGGTTAATCAGTCTGCACCTGCTCCTAGGTCTGATAGAGTGACACGATCTGCTACCACTCAGGCTGGGAGGCTCAGGAGTGGGAGAACCTATCACAGCCTGGCCAGACGGTTCTAGCTCCCGCCCTCGGTCTATTTGATTCTTCATTTCCTGCTCCTCCTTTGCCTGTGATTCTGTCTGGTTTCCTGGCTCTGCTGTTCCTGCTATTACTATTGTCCTCTACTTCAAATTGACCCTGGATTTACTAACTACTCTCCCGCTCTGCGTTTGGTACCTCGTACACTCCTGGTTTGACTCGGCTCGTTCACTACTCTTTTTGCTCACGTTGTTGCCGTGGGCAACTGCCCCATTTCCCTTAGCTTCTGTGTACCCTTGTCTGTTCGTCTGTCGTGCATTAATTGAGCGTAGGGACCGTCGCCCAGTTGTACGCCATCGCCTAGGACGGGCCGTACAAGTAGGCAGGGACTGAGTGGCGGGTAGATTAGGGCTCACCTGTCTGTCTCCCTACCCCGTCATTAGATAATCACAGGCCCAAATACCTTTTCTACCCCGGTTCCTACACACTATGGACCCCCTTGAGGCCCTGGCTCAGCAAATGCAGGGTCTTTCCCTACAGGTCCAGGCCCTGGCTCAGAGGTGCAACCAGCGTGATGCTACCATGGTAGTGCCCCTCACCTCACCTCTTGAACCCCACCTCAAGTTGCCTGACCGGTTCTCAGGGCACCGGAAGACTTTTTTCTCCTTCCGGGAGAGTTGTAGGCTCTGTTTCCGTTTAAGGCCCCACTCCTCAGGTTCTGAGAACCAGTGAATGGGTATAATTATGTCCCGGCTCCAGGACGGCCCCCAGGAATGGGTTCTTCTCCTTGGCTCCTGACGCCCCTGAACTTTCCTCTGTTGATTAATTTTTTTCTGCTCTCAGGCTCATCTATGACGAGACTGACAAGACTGCCTTTGCCGAGAGTCAGCTGGTGACCTTACGCAAAGGCATAGCTAGCTTCTCCTGCACCCGGGGCAAAGATTCAGATTGGGCCCCCCCCCCCAATTTATTTCCCGACATCTCCTTCCCCCTCGTCATGTTTTCTTTCCCTACCAATCAATGAGGTGGAATTTTTTTTCACAATTTTTTTTAATTTAACGCGAGTATAAAAGCATTTTTACATTTTACAAGCGATGCAGTTCTATAATGTAATTAACATAAAAATAAATTAAAAGAAAATAAATTAAAGAGGCCACACACAGCCCCCCTTGTAGATAGAGCCACACACAGCCCGCTGCCCCTTTGTAAATAGCGCCACATTCCCCCCCTTTTAAATAGCGCCACACTCCCCCCCCCCTTGTAAATAGCGCCACACTCCCCCCCC